>NC_140177.1:72715419-72717919 GCF_963971535.1 Notolepis coatsorum | reverse complement strand
CGCTATATGTACATGTATGCATGTTACACACACAAACACAAGTTCATATCTATGTTCTGCACGTGTAGCAGGTGTTAGGGGTCCCTCTTCCAGCCACCCCTCAATCCCCCTCCCCGTGGCAAATAATTAATCACATCAACCACTAATCACAGCTAAGCATTCTGGGATAGCTCTCCAGCAACAGAAGGGGTGAAAAACCAATAAGCTAAGCTAAGCATTTTGGATCAAAGCACAGTTAGCGGCACAAACAAAAGGAATACAAAAAGCGCCCACGCACATGTCTGCAAACCTGACTGTGAAAGAAAGAAATTTATCTGTAGAAATACAATGCAATCAAACGTTCATTATGGTTCTTCTCTGTCTCACTCACTCACGATCCAGCTAGCATGCACACAGAGACAGAGGGGAGAGAGAGCGAGGGAGACAGAGTAGGAGAGAAGTGCTTCTCCTGGCTCGCCAATCCTTACCATCTGTGAGGGTTTGGAAACACATCTTGCTGCTGTATTTGCCAAAGCCGGCCACAGTCCGCGCCCGCACCTGGACCACGTAGACGGTCCCCGACCTCAGGCCCTCCACGCGCGCCGTGTTGGTCTGGCTCCTCAGCATGGTGGAGTTGATTTCTGCATGGTCCTGGAGGAAGAAACAAGGAGGAGGTTAAGAGAGAAGAACAGTTGTACATACAGGGAGCATCGCCCAACAGAATAAGGTCCATCAGTCCAGTATATACCAGACTCCCCTGCTATATGTAATCATATCCATATAAGATATATCCATCAACATCTGGTATTCTATTTAAGAGTGCTGTTGAAGTGAAATGAGAGGATATGTATTCCATACACAATCATATCTGTATACACTTCATATCTCTGACAAACATTCTGTGCATTGCAAAGATCAGTAGTTGTGTCTGAACTGTAACATAATAGTGTTGCATATTTATCCTGTCTCCTCAGATGTGCTTTACGAGGGGCTGTTTAATTAGTACAGGAAGTTAGTTAATTCCATGGTCTTGTTCTGTGTAGCTGGCTTTCTTATTACAATGGCAGACTAATTCCGCCCACGGAGGACATTTAATATTTTCATAAAAAGACACAAAGGGATGTATTAAAATGCTTTGTAAGAAGACATTGTTTGAAGTGTCATTTGTTTCATTTTCTCATGCCCTGCTTTAATGTGTTCTTCAATGACACTTTTATTTTCATCCCTCAAATGCCAGGCTTATTCATGTCTAATATTGTGGTGGTGGTGCTGTTTGCGTGCACGCATGTGTGTGTGTGTGTGTGTGTGTGTGTGTGTGTGTGTGTGTGTGTGTGTGTGTGTGTGTGTGTGTGTGTGTGTGTGTGTGTGTGTGTGTGTGTGTGTGTGTGTGTGTGTGTGTGTGTGCGCGTGCGTGTGTGCGTGCGTGCGCGTGCGTGCACTGTTTACATATATTGTCTCAATTTGAGTGTGGATTTGAGTGTGGCCCTGTTTTCCTCCTCCTATTCCCAGCTCAGTGTCTCCTGCTTGGCATGAATGAACCACCCAGTCAGCCAGCCAGCCAGCCAGCCAGTCAACCAGTCAGCCAGCCACAGAGCCAGGCAGCCAGCCAGGCTCCCTGCTGCAGTGGGTTTGGAAACTGCTGGAGCTATCTGCTATGGGGGATCAGTAATTAGTTAGGCCCGTCACCTCCCCATAACCCTGAGTGAATATGACAGCCAGAAAATAAGACTGCACCTACACAACACCCACCGCTGCTGGCTGCTGATAGCTAGACACAGAGATAGATAGAGAGAGAGATGGGAGCAAGGCGAGAGATGGAACGAGTGAAACTCCTTGTGTCAGTAAAAATAGGAAGAAAGATAGGTGGTCTGCCGTTTGTAAAGTCGGTAATCATACCATCTATTGTAATACCGAACTACAGTGCAACATATGTGGATGATTACTATAGGAGGATGTAAAATGAGAGCATGATCTGACTAGGTGGAATGGAAATAGATAGAAAGGCAAGGCACAGAGAGAGAGAGAGAGAGAGAGAGAGAGAGAGAGAGAGAGAGAGAGAGAGAGAGAGAGAGAGAGAGAGAGAGAGAGAGAGAGAGAGAGAGAGAGAGAGAGAGAGATAGAGAGAGATGGCAGGGCGAGATAAGAGAGAGGCAGATGCAGCCCACACCAAAATCATTATCCAATCTGATAGGTGTAATTGAATCATTCCGGTTGCTCCGTCATTGAGCATACAAGGTAAACACAGCTATGAAATCCCCCCCCCCCCCCCCCCCCCAAACACACACACACACACACACACACACACACACACACACACACACACACACACACACACACACACACACACACACACACACATGCACATAATGATGGTCGCAATCACATTAGCTCTTATTGGACACTCAGCGGTTGATGAAGACAAATGCTAGGGTGCTGGAATGAACATCACGCCCATAGGCTCTCATTCTTTCTCTGAGAGGAGAGGGGATGTTTGTAAATGGAATGGCAGTGGTAACTGGTT
>NC_140177.1:72670419-72712919 GCF_963971535.1 Notolepis coatsorum | reverse complement strand
GAAGGATTCGCACACATCCCAACATGCGCAGCAGAGCTTTTTAGCAACTGGGGGCAATGCAGAGAAAGATGTTGCTTAGTCTGGCATAGCCAGACCTCTCTCCACACTACATTAGCGCTGGGCCGGCACAGGAGAAAGTCGCTAGAAGCGTGTACATGATCTGCACATGCATTTGACCAAATGTCCCTCACAGAACGTTCGTGAGTGAGTGACCACAATTAGCCACGCATAGCTCATGGCGGCAGTCCTTTGTGCTGTGGGGAAAAAGAGGAAATCTCTCCCATTAGTGCTGCTGATTAGGAAGCATTCCCTGAGGTAAAAAAGAACAGGAACAGTGAGAACTTGAGTTAACCATGTTAACCTGGCCATGACAACATCCCCTCCAAATTCCTCAGAGACTCAGCAGCCGCCATCACCCCAGTCATCACACACATAATAAACCTCTCCATAAAACAGGGACACGTCCCCCAAGGACTTCAAAATAGCGAGAGTAACACCCCTGCACAAAAAGGCAGCAAATTAGACCCAGGCAACTACCCGCCCCTGTTTCTATCCTTACATCCATCTCGAAAGTCATGGAAAAATAGTATACGAACAGGTCGAAAAGTACCTCGTGGATAAAAATCTAATCTACCGAATTCCAATCTGGCTTCAGAACATCCCACTCCACTGACACATGCCTTCTCTATTTGAACGACACATCAAGCAAGAGGTGGACGCGGGCAAATACTGTGGCATGGTCATGCTAGACCTACAAAAGGCCTTCGACACTGTCAATCACACCATTCTGATTGACAAGCTAAAGCAATTGGTTTTGATAGTTTATCAGTGAGCTGGATACAATCCTACCTGGAGGGGAGAGAACAGATGGTGGAGGTAAACGGTACCCTATCCCCCCCCCCTCACAGTGAACTGTGGTGTTCCACAAGGAAGCATACTAGGACCACTACTGTTCCTAATTTATGCAAATGACATGTCGTCAGCTTGTGACTGCAACTTGTTCCTGTTTGCGACGACTCAGCCCTGCTGGTCTCTGACAAGAACAAGTTACAGGTTAAAAAAAACCTCAGCTCGGAACTAGGCAAAATCTGCATATGGCTCGCCGACAACAAACTATCATTACACATGGGCAAAACAGAGTCCATTCTCTTCGGTTCAAATAACAAACTCAGCAAGACCGACGGCTTCTCAGTTACAGTGGGTGACAATATTGTCACAAGGAAAGATGAAATTACCTACCTGGGTTCCATCCTAGAGGCTAATCTTTCCTGTGACAAAATGGCATCCAATGTAATAAAAAAAGTCAACCAACGAACTCGATTCTTGTACCGGATCTCCTCTCTGGTAAACAAGAATACCCTGAAGACTCTGGCAGGAGCACTCATAGTAGTACTCGTAGTACTCAAGGGTACTACGACTATGCTTGCACCTCATGGTACCAAAGCACCTCAAAGGCACTAAAAACCAAATTACAAACATCTCAAAACAAACTAGTCAGACTACTGCTTGACCTGACTCCTAGAACCCACCTCACCCCTGCACACTTTGCCAACCTAGGATGGCTTAGAGTAGACGACAGAGTACAGCAACTTGCAATGGGCCTGGTCTACAAGATACACTACACAACCAAGGTACCCATGTACATGTCAAAATACTTCCCAAAGGTCAGTGAATACCACGATCACAACACCAGAGGGAGCTCCACAAATCATGTAAAACCAGATTCGGCTCAAACAAGGGACTAAACACGTTTCGCAATTATGCCACATCAATGTGGAACGCCCTACCCAAAGCTGTAAGGAATGTGAACACTACCCACCTTCAAAAACACTCTCAAAGAACACCTACGGGAGACTGCAATTTGAAACTGGCCCCGACAAATGTCCTAACCCAGTTGTACAATAAAGACCAAACATGGCTTTGTCAGTATTCCAATGTACAGTGCCCCCCCCCCCTACCCAAACCCCCCCCCCCCCCCCCCACCTCCAATGCACCCAACCCCCTCCTCCAATGTACAGTTTCTATGTCAAATGTATGTCAGTATTCCAATGTACAGTGTCCAATGTACAGCCCCACCCCACCTACCCAACCTCCTCCAATGCACAGTTTCTATGTCAAATGTATATACACTCTTCTTCTGGATTTTTTTAGTATCACAAACAGTACTGTATTTGAAAAATCTGGTATGTCATAAATGTATAGATGTAGCAGTACTGTCTATCTGTATGTCGTGTGTGTCATATGATGAATTGAAATGGGGGACCCTGATGGAAACAAGACGAAAGTCTTTCTCAGGTCTGCATCCTCTTAACAATTGTATGTATTGAGCTGTACTGTACTGTACCCATTCTGCAATCTGTTAATAAACTTTTCAATCAATCAATCAAAACAGTTTGAAATCGTCCGGGCGAGATGTTTTTTTTTTTTATCAACAAATAATTGCAATCTTTTTATTTTTTTTATTTTTCTCCTCCTATTTTCTGTATTTTCCTCCCATCCCAATTTAGTCGTTATGCCAATTCCCCCCTCCCATTCCTGGTCTTTGCGCGCATGTGCCCCCCACTGGTCAGTCTAGGGAGCCCTGAAGTATATCACATGCTTCCTCCGATACATAGGAGACACTTTTTTCACCTGGCAGCTGAGGACTATCATTGGTGAAGTGTAATGCATGGGGAGGTCACACTACCTTCACCATTTCCCTCCCTCGCTGTGCAGGCGACCCTGACCGACCTGTAGGAGTCGCTGTTTACAACGACCAGATTACCACCCACCGGCTTCCCTCCCGCTGACTCTGCCAATTGAGCCAGTATGACGACCGGCCAAGCCCGGAGGCACTGCCGACAGCCGGATTCGATACCAGTGTCCTCTGCAGTGGTAGACAGACGCTTAGTCCACTGTGCTACCCGGGCCACCAAATAATTGCCATTTCTTACATTTATCCTGAAAGGAAAATGGTAATTATTTGCACATGGTAATAAGGGAATTTTAAAGGGCATTTAAATGTCTTAATTACACTGCAAACAAAAGAAACCATATGAAAATAAAAACCTAAATCAAAGCCAATTAATATCGCTATAGGCAATCAGCGCTAGAGAGCGGTTTCAAGAAAAATATGTTTTTGAAGCCAAGTGAAATGGGAAGGATTCTTATCATAATTTGGGTCCTGTAACTCAATGGATAGAGGTTCTCATCCTGGGCGGCCGTTTATGATCACACACATTCATAATCTTTGGTATAGGTGATTTTCTTATATCTTTATTTCTATATCTGAAGTCTTTAAAGCCCTCTTCCAATTATTATTTATTAATGAATGAATGAAACTGGACTTGAAGAAGTCTTTATTTGTAGCACACATGTCATGGCAGCAAAGACACGCATGCAAGGTGGGCGACACATAGGAACACACATACACACTTTCTTGTGGGTCGTTGATTACATTTCCTCTCTGTGCTTGACCCCATCTCCTTCCCCCCAAGGGCAGCTGGGGTCAGACATGAGTTGTGGCGTGGGGCCACGCCTGGGGGACCAATCCAAGTGCTCCTGTCCATCTTCATCAGGGACGCGACAGCGTTAGCGATCTGTTCTGCATGTTTTTTTCATTGGGTATTTTTCTGCGAGCACGGGGAGAACATGCAAACTCCATACAGAAAGGCCCGGAGATACCCCACCTGGGTACCTGGGTACCTGACAACTTGGTCCCCAAGCGGGAATCTAACCCAGGACCTTCTTGCTGTGAGGCGACAGTGTTAACCACTGCACCACCATGCAGTAAGTGAAATAACCCAAAAAGGTAAACTAATGATCGTTCTTTGGTGTAAAAATTCACCATTCTGTCTATGCTTGAATTATTCCTCCGTTTTTTAAGGGTCACGCATTTTTTTTAAAGAAAGGTGGAAAACCACTGGGATGAAGCGAGCCAGGGTTGGAGTTCAATTCCCACTGGAGCCACTCATGCTAAATATATATATATCTTTTAAACGTATACAGTCATGGTAACCCAATGTGCTTTGGATAAAAGCGTCCACTGAACAGCAGATATCGTGTTATATCTGAAGGCCAATAGGGACCTTAATTTTGCCACGATTCTGTTGAGAAGAAACCTCTCGTCTTCCACATAGTTCCTTCAACAAACTTCAGTCTGCAAGAAACATCTTAATCAAGAGGGGGGAAAAAAAACAAGTGCATTTTGGAGGAGCAGAGGGAGAAAAAAAGAGAAATATTTGCTTGCGCTCGTTCAGTTTGTTTTCTTTTCTTTTTTCTTGTTTTGTTTTTACTGCAAAGCCTCTTTGGGATTAGTTCTTTGTATGTCTTCAGTTCACCAGAGAGTAGTGCGCAGGCAGGCTTCCAGCACACCGGGTGAAAAAGCAACAAAAAAAGAGAGGAGAAAAGGAAAAGGGAGGGAGCGCGTCTGATGGAGAGCATATGGATACACAGCAGAGGGGACTCGGGGGTTTGTGCAATAAGTCCCTTCTTTTCAGAGCATCCCATTAAAAATCTAAAACATGTCTGTACAACATCTGCCATTGTGTACTGAGCTGCTCGTGGTCCGGTGTGCGTGGAGGAGTGGCTGGGGGGGGGGGGGGATTTTCAGAGCGCACGGAGGAGGGTTTGCTGTAGATCTGGGGCGCAATTAATGGACTCCTGTTTGCACTGTGATTCCTCCCTGTGTGTGATTAATGCTGCTGTAATTCCACAGGGCAGGCAGACACCCTGAGCTACTGCAAACGCACATACGGTACATCTATGCACATCCACACACGCACAACACACATCACCTGGCCATTTACCCCCCCACAGACATCTCTCTCTCTCTCTCTCTCTCTCTCTCTCTCATCTCTCTCTCTCTCTCTCTCTCTCTCTCTCTCTCTCTCTCTCTCACACTCACACTCACACTCACAACTCTCACACACACACACACACACACACACAACACACTACACACACGTCTCGCCCCCTCTCACTCTCTCTTTCACACACACACAAGTACACATACACATGCGCGCACAAATAGAGTACACAGAGAAGAGCATCAGCAGCGAGCTGAGCCAGTGGCTGCGGCGCTCTCTACTGTAGGCTTTAATGGAGGGCCTGCCCTCTGCCGAGGCCAGATGTTTTCACCCACGCCAAACTTTCAGGGAAGCCAGGAGAAAAGACTGTAAACGAAGGCAGGGAATGAGAGGATGGGATTCTACCTCTTCTCTGTGGACCCTTTCTTTCATTTCTGCTCCCTTCCCAAATTACAGGGTCTCAGGATCACTTACAGTATATAGTAGAGCGAGAGGGGTAGTGTAAGGGGGAGGAGGGGTGGGGTGTCTGTGTGTGTGTGTGTGTGTGTGTGTGTGTGTGTGTGTGTGTGTGTGTGTGTGTGTGTGTGTGTGTGTGTCTGTGTGTGTGTGTGTGTGTGTGTGTGTGTGTGCGTGTGTGTGTGTGTGTGTGTGTGTGTGTGTGTGTGTGTGTGTGTGTGTGTGTGTGTGTGTGCGTGTGTGTGTGTGTGTGTGGTGTTGTGTTGGAGGCGCGGCAGCTCACAACACCCCTTCATTCTACAAATGTTGCTCATTGCGACTCCTGATCCCCACTGTACATTTCCACTCTATCCTGGAGATGGGAAAATATGACAGAGGGGAATGTCGTTGGTTCAAATCCCTCAGGGGTTCAGCTAAACTAAACTTTTTAAAAGTATTTGAATTGTCCATTGAACTTAACCTTGCATGGCAACTGGCTACGTGAGAATCCATCATGTCAGCCTTCAAGTCATAACGCTTGTGGAACCACAGTGGTTTAGATCAATCAGCATCCTCTGGTTTAGGTGTGACGAGTAGATGGCAAGTTATGAAAGTTACAGAACACTTTCTGAGGACGACTTCCCAGATGGTTTTGTGTAAACAGACCATCAGGCAGGTCAGGTTACATTGAACAAGCCGATGTATCAAAAGCTTTTTTTTGTGTGGACAATATACGAGTGTCTTTTATGGTGTCTTTTGATAACCCCTGAACTAAAAAGCACCATCAGCAGCGATTTCATCTTCACAAAACACCAAATGTATCACTACCTCACCCCGGTGTCCATAGCCATCACGCTGCGTTGTTACTCAACACACAAACTGTCACGATCACAATATGCCAAGCTGGAAGAAACCTGAAAAAAACACCTCTATGTGAGTGTGGAAGGCACTCTGTTGGAATGGAAATGGGCAGTAGAGACCGCCACTTTCCTGTGCTTAAGACTAGCTGACTGTGCGGAGCACGTTGAGGACAATCAACTCCAGAGGCCATAACAGTGTGACACATAAAAGAGTAATATCACCATAAAGACACATAAAGAGAAGGAGGGCATGGCAAGGCCATTTTTATGAAAAAAAAGAAGCTCTGGGTTATTTAATGGTGACATTATACAGCCTATAAGACTCCCCCAAGGCGATGTGCAGGGGGTAAGTGTGTTATAGACATGTCTATAGACACACCCGCCGTAATTGCCTTTTTATGGCTAAAAGGCTGCATCATCACTTTACGGTTCTCAGGAACTTCCTGATTTCTGGACTTCTCAACCGTTCCAAGGAATCAATGGAGAGAGTCAGAATGGACCCGGCCTCAATGTATTTTAAAACCTCTTAACACGCAACTCATTTCTGAACAGATTTTTTATGAAATTTGGACATGTACTACCACAAGGCTATGGAGTATGGACCCAGGGGTGTTTTTTCAAACCTATCCAACTTTTTTGGAAATACTACTTCTGAGTAACACGTTTTTCTTACAACTAAAGTTCAGACCTATGTTACTCTATTTCATTAGCACTAAAAGTGAATTGCATGTGCTATAAGTATAAAGTATAGTATTTTGGTTTGCCAAAAAAAAGTATGCAGTCCTGAAGTTCAAGAAAAAAAAAATTGCCACTTTCTGGGGGGCGCCAGTTAAGAAAGGTTACCCCCCCCCCCCCCCCCCCCCATGTTTCTCCCATATGCAGAGCAGGCGAAACTTAAGCATGAGAGAGTAACCCCAGCCAACGTGTCTGAAGCCCCGGGTATTTATGTAGGCATGTCGTCACTCTGTTGCATGCCTATAACAGGTTGTAAATTTTATGTACTGTGGAAATTGCCTACACGGCACGTTTTCTATTTCGTTTCTTGCCAAAATTCGCTGCGGCTTGGTTTTCAATTTCGGCCCCGTGTGTTGCTATGGTTGGTACAAAACACACACACACACACACACAACCTAAGTGCACCAAACTAAAGTGACATTTTGGGCTGCAGGCAGCTGGTCTGAAGAGAACTCAAGAGAATTTAGAGTCGATGAAAAGGCACTTCTCGGGTTCAGAGCCAAAATACAGAGTGTCAGACTGGGACACCGACGGAGAAATCTCATCTCCACAGCCCAGTGTGTCATCAAGCAATCATTCTCTCTTTATTTTCCTCTGTCTAGTTCTCTCTCTCTCTCTCTCTCTCTCTCTCTCTCTCTCTCTCCTTCTATCTCTCTCTCTCTCTCTCTCTCTCTCTCTCTCTCATCTCTCTCTCTCTCTCTCTCTCTCTCTCTCTCTCTCTCTCTCTCTCTCTCTCTCTCTCTCTCCTCTCTCTCTCTCTCTCTCTCTCTCTCTCTCTCTCTCTCTCTCCCTGTGTCTCTCTCTTTCTCTCCACTACCTCATCCTCCCACACTTACTCACAGTGTACTTTGAGATGAGTCTGTAAACGAGGTGGGACAAGGGGGGAGATTAACTATTCCCTGCCAACAACGATTTAATACGTGTTTGTCCGGCAATCGTTGAACGCCAACCACGTATATATACGTTATTTGATCGTTATTTCTTTTATTCGCTATTTCCAATCGTTATCCATCCAGGGAGCCTGTGTAACCATAGGGAATGAGTCTGAGATCGCAAAAGTCCAATACCGCTGCCTGGTGGTATGCGGCCAATGTTGCACTCCCTCTGAGACTGTGTATGTGGCTGTGTGTCGATGAATTCATCCGGGCGGACTTTTCTAGTAGCCTGGACCGAGGGGTCTACCCGATCGCATTGAATAGTTTTCGGGACCCCCGATTCATTATGCTGTGGTGGTTTATGTCGTGGGCCAAATGGACATATGATCTACTGGATGGTAATCAAATAATTGGAATATTGTTTTTGGAATCTCACCCGCCACAGGTAAGAGCAATTTAACGTCAATTTCAGCTTGATCGTGCCTTGTTTTCATAGCCATCGCCCTGATCAGCGTATGCTGTTGTACTAACGCATGCCGTTACTGACAATCAATTAATCAGAATGAATGAATGAATGAATGAATGAAAACTTTATTTAACAGATTGCAGAATGGGTACAATACAGTACGGCTCAATACATACAATTGTTAAGGGGATGCAGACCTGAGAAAGACGTTTATCTTGTTTCCATCAGGGTCCCCCATTTTCAATTCATATAGAAACGACCCCCCCGCCCCCTTTCATGCATTCATGATGGAACATAATATACCGATCATATGCATTTGAATTTTTTATTGTAGCGTGTATAGGGACGAAATGCCAATGGATTAAGTATAATATGCGTCGCTGCCTATTACTAGCCTCCCAGGAATTACCCTAAGCCGCGCTAAAACCATACTTATATTCACCACGGTATAAAACGGGAATGTATGGATGGAAAAATTATAAATTTTTCACATCTTGAACGATAGATACTCGATGCCAAATGGGCCATAGTATTGCATCCATAGCTATAATATATATAGTTATAGCCCTGCAAACAAGGTGAGCGACTCCATAGACACATAGCGTGGCAGCACATAGTTATATCCCGTTCCCAGCGTGGCGATCAATGAGTTAAGAGACACAATGACACACTGCAAGGTAGAGAGAGGGGAGAGAGTGCAACCTCTCAGTCACCTGTGTCGCCCCCCCCCCCCCCCTGTGCATTTTGCAATCATATCCTCATTAATTGATTAATTTGTGATTAGGCAGTGCTCATCTATTTGTGTCGAGGACACGCTACATAAACATCAATAGGATTAGCCATCATTTATATTCATGAGCGAACGGGGGGGCTGTATACGTGTTATTTACACGACACTAAGCTGTCTGGTGGATAAGGTTCCACGGAGGCCATGGCAATTGGGATTCGGTTTCATGACCTGTGCAAAGGCAAAGGGGAAACGGTCAGAATGTCTCGTATAGCATAGATGGCTAGAGTTTCCAATGGTCGTTTAAAAAACACGATTTTATTTTTATTACCCTCAAAGATAAATGAAATGTAAACGGAGCTGAGCTTAGAGCATGACAAGCGCGGCGCTGTTATAATTGAGAGGGGATATTGATCTGTGAACCTCACACCAAATGGGTCTGGTTCATTAAATCAACAATGGCCACAGGAAAAAAAAGATGTTGAGAAAGTTAACCTTGATCGATTTCTATCTTTTAGAAAGAGTAGAACACAGGTCAAGATGCACCAAGTCTCACAAAAGTCTAAACACAAACACACACACACACACCGACAACCTTCCTATACCTATCGATCAGCTTGAGGAGAGGACAAAACAAGTCCCCAAACAAAAGGCAGGAGGCTCCGATCTCTCTGTATCATTATGTCTGGAGGCAAAGCCTGGGGAAAAGCCAGTAGGTCAATACCAGAGCACCATAGACGCTGGGGCAGCGCTGGTAGCTTATTAAAGCAGCCGTATTGTGTGGGAGCAGACGGGTCAATGTGAGTCCTGCCCCCCCCCCCCCGCCCCCCCCCCCAGACGCATTGCATTACCACAGTGGGACGGGGGGCCGCTGCGCCGCGCAGAGTGAGGATGGAGCAGGGGTCAACCCATTCTCTTCATCAGTAGAAACCAAAGAACAGTGGGAGAGATGGACTGAACGCTGAAAACGACACATTATCAACCCAGGGGGCTCCGCTCGCGCACCTCCACTGGGGAGGGGGAGTTTTTAGAGGCTTCAGTGTTGAGTCGTAATGTGTTACTAGCAACGTGTTGCAGTAATAATATTACTTTAGCCAGTAATGATTAGTGTAATGGATTACTACCTCAATTTCAGTAATAATATTACTGCTACCCCATCAACAAAAATGTGTTTGCTTTGATTGTGTCAACACCAAATATGACAAGAACATAATTTTGATATTCTGTAATCTATCCAAACCGCACTTAAGGCTTCGGTGCACATTGTAACAAATCATCAGCGATGTTTCATCATTTTGGAGTGCGAGATGAGCCCCCAAATCTCTTGAAACACCTGCTATCCTACAACAGCGAATTGTTCAAATGGATTGTCCATCAATTTAAGCCGGTTGTGCTTCAGATGAAGCCTGAAGTAGCTTTGTTACCAAACTTCTAATGCTGGGGGGAGAAAAGCTGCTGGTTTTCAGTTAATGAGCTCTCACAGCGGAGTTGCTGTGCTCTGCGCCGCAGTGGGCACCATGTCTGGGCACCGCGTCTGGGTCCTCCCTTGAAAACAATGATCTGGGGCAGCGCAGTTCTGTCACCGCGGCACGTCTGCATTGAAATCCCCTTGAGGTGTCGCAAACCCAACATGATGATTCACACAGAGACGCACAGGCAGGGTAGCCTATGTTGTAGAGAGAAAGCAATTCTGGGGGGTGTAATGCAAGTAATGTAATGAGTAACAAGTAACAAGTATGTAGGGGCAAAAGTGGCTCAGGAGGTAGAGCAGTAGAGGTGGTAGGGTTGGGTACCGTTCACATTTGGGTACCGGTACCTGTGAATCGATACCAGTACCCAACGGTACCTTTTTTCTGTACTTTAGTCTCTAAAAATGTAATCTACCTACCTCAGTTGTAAAAAAAAAATCCAAACTTCAAATGATTTATTATCATTAGTATTTATTTAGAACAATTTGTTAATATATATATACTGTATATATATATAATATATAATATTGCAGCGAGCGTTGTCTGCATCTAGCTTTGTAAAGTAACCACACTTGCGACCGTTTTCGGCTCGCCATCGTCCCGACTGCTTTGTTGTTGAATCAAGTCAAATCCTAGGTAAGCGTGTGTTGTGCACATGAACGTTGATGTGAACGTGCGGCACACTTCATAGGTTTCGTTTCGTGGTAAACAAAACGTTGACGTCATCTGACTTAAAATAATTGAATCGGTACTCGGTAGTACCGACGTGATTGGGTCGGTACCCTTAAGTACCGGACTAAGAGGTGGGGGTAGAGAGGTTCCCGGTTAGATTCCCGCTCCTCCCGGGCAGCGTGTCGATGTGTCCTTGAACAAGACACTTAACCCCTAATTGCTCCTGATGAGCAGGTTGGCACCTTGCATGGTGCACTGTCAGTGTGTGAACGTGTGAGTGAATGGGTAAGATGTGAGGAACAAATTGTAAAGAGCTTTGGATAAATGCACCATTTACCATTTAACGTAACAAAGTAAAGGTAATAATACTTTTTAAATGAGGAATATATTCTATGAATGCAAGTCACCACAAACATACGCATACACAGACATAAATACACTCTGAATGTTCCGACAAACATGCACTCACACATATGCAAATGCACACAAGCACACAGGGTACCTTTTCATAGTAGCGTAGCTCGTAGTCTAGGATGATGCCATTGGGCTGTTCTGGCTGTGGCCATGACAACGTGAAGCTCTTCATGGTGGAGCTGACCTGGTGCATGATGGGTACGATGGAGGGGGCTGGACAGAGAAAAGAGAAAACATGACATGAGTAAAGACATTTAGAAGTGGTAGAAATCAACATGGCAGGCTTTCAGTGCCTACTCAAAGTGTATGACAGAGCGCGACTAACGCTCGACATCCGGAGCTGCCGTGTAGCGCTGAAGAAAAGCCATTAAACCGTCCTCATTTTTCAAGGTCTCCTCTGTGCCTCCCTCTCCGACTACACAGCTATGGCATCAATCTGTTCCCAGCAAGAGTGCAATCACCACCTAATACAACACACATAAAGACCTTCACTTTTGTGTGAATTGTTCAAATGCTTTTCACTATTAAAGAAACTGCCCTTTTGAATAAAACTCTCTTTTGTGGTGGTTTAGAGTGCAGCTGCACGGCCTAGTCTGCCTCTCAGCTCCTGTACACCTGAGTGCACACATATGGGCTGTCAATTAACCCACAGACCCGCCAATTTCCCACTCATTCCATGGCTTTTGTCCTCTGTACTGTCACACCTCCATCAGCCATCTTCACATGCTGCTAGGAGATTGTGCATGATTGGACAGAAGGAACGCATTGATTGCAGTACAATTCAGTATGTGTGTGTGTTTGTTTATTTGTGTGTGTGTGTGTGTGTGTGTGTGTGTGTGTGTGTGTGTGTGTGTGTGTGTGTGTGTGTGTGTGTGTGTGTGTGTGTGTGTGTGTGTGTGTGTGTGTGTGTGTGTGTGTGTGTGTGTGTGTGTGTGTGTGTGTGTGTGTGTGTGTGTGTGTGTGTATGAAAGAGAGGAATGTGATGAAGGTTAGTGTGGCATGTGTACATATTTGACAGCATTCTTCATCTTTTATCACCAGTTTGAAGGTCAGGGTTATGTGGAAGACAACTAGGCGCAGTATAACAGCCTTCATTCACTTTATCAAATGGATTGCTAGAAAATTCCAGAAAAAGGTGTAGTGATATAGTGTATCGCTGCTGTCGGGACAAAACCTCATAACTCCATTTTTTTATTTATTTTTTTATTATATAAATCAACTCCGTAGATCATCCTCCATATGTGTGTGTGGGTTTTACAAAGTTTAAACAATGGGAAAGCATTAAACCGATCATCTGTCTAAACCTCCTAACTCTATTCACCCTCAAATCTGTGTTAGTTTTTTTCATCTGCTGAAAAGTTGGGTTTTTGGAGTTATGAGGTTTTGTCCCGACAGCAGCGGTATGTAAGTGTAGTTATTCTCGAAGGATCATTGAGGTAAACTCTAATTTACAATGATGAGAAAAATACAGCGCACAATAAATATAAAATAAAAGTCAACAATAAAACAATTAAAAACAACTGCAGACTGGGGTGTAATGGTTGATCATTAAAGATTTAAACTGTCCAAAGGAGACTAATGTATTGAGTTGTATGGTACATTGCAAGACGTTCCATGTGTCCGGGCACAGAAGCTAAAAACAGATTTCAGTTCAGTGCAAACTCTGGGGGTTTGAAGCCAATCATTGGAGTGAGTATGATAATGTCCAGAGGTCCAGTCCAATAATGAAGTGATATAATGGGGACGATCTCCAACAATTGTTTCATATAGAAACTGGGCATATATATATTATATATATATATATATATAAACTAAAAGGAGAAAACCTTCAAGGGAAAGAAGGGACCGCACACTCCACAGGACTCGTTTTTGCTTATTTATTGTTTGCACAACGCGTTTCGCTGTCGCTTCCTCAGGTGATATGCAGCAGGTGTCATCAATGATCATCATTATGTATAGCATACTCCACCCCACATCGTAATACATCAAGCCCATTGGCTACTCAATTATCACATTTAATTTGATGATTTTGCAGGATGTAATGCATATAACTCTTAGTATAAAAATGATGCATAGAGACCACATATATACATACTCATTTTTGAAAATTATATAATACAAAATGAGAGAAGTGACAAATCTTAACATATCAAGCCCATTGGCTACTCAATTATCACATTTAATTTTATCATTTTGTAGGATACATATCACTTTTATGTATAGAAATGCCTAGATACCACATACATACACAGACTCATTTTTGAAAATTATATATAATAAAGCAATATGAGAGAAGTGACAAATACCTAGGTCATTAGACCTGATAAATAGTTTAAAACAGACTTAAAACCACACCCATATAGGTTACACAGAACGGATAGTGGTTACAAAAATGGATTCAGCTCGAGGGATTCATTTAGACCATGGGGTTCTACAGAATTCAAAGTAAAAATCCAGTACGCTTCCCTTTGTAAGAGAAGCTTTACTATATTACCGCCCCTCGGTGGTAGGGTGACTCTTTCGATTCCAATGAACCTTAGAGAGGCTGTGGAACCATGATCTCTCTCCTTATAGTGTCTCGCAATGGCATAATCCATATTGTTGTTCCTAATGGCTGCCTTGTGTTCTGCTATTCACACCTTCAAATTTCGTTTTGTTTGTCCAACATAGACCTTACCACAGGGGCATTTCAGCATGTATATCACATGAGTGGTGTTGCAATTAATAAGGTCCCTTATTTTATATTCCTGCCCAGACTGTGGATGGTAGAAAACTTTTGTTTTCATAGTGTTTGAACAATGGGTACATCGACCACATGGATGGTTACCACACAGCTCTGTTAGCCAGTTAGAGTGACTTACTACAGGGGATTTATACATAGAATTGACTACAGCGTCCCTTATGTTTTTTCCCCTTTTAAAACAAAATCTTGGTGGTAATGAAGAAATGTTTTTTAAAAGAGGGTCACATTTGAGTATGTTCCAGTGTTTGTCAATAATGTTTTTAACAACTTGGGATGAAGTACTATATTCTGAAACGAATGTGACTCTGTTACCATGGGTGTCGCTTTTGTCAGATTCCAAAATAGTTTCCCTCTGTACATGTTTTGTCTTATTTCTGGCTGTATGCACCACTGATGCCTTGTATCCCCTCTGTTCAAATCTGTTACTCATTTCATCTGCCTTCCTTTCTAGGTCTGTGGGATCACTACAGATACGTTTAAGGCGCAGGAATTGTCCGTATGGGATATTCTCTACCATACGTCTCGGGTGATGACTCTGTGCATGTAAAATAGTATTACGGTCTGTTGGTTTACGGAAGATAGTAGTGTTCAGGTTTCCCTCATTGTCAGCTGATATCCGTAAGTCTAGGAAATCAATATGTTCTCTGCTGTGTACCATCGTGAATTTTAAAGTGTGATGTGTACCATTGATATACTCCCTGAACTGGAATAACTCATCTTCCGAGCCAACAAACACCATGAGAATGTCATCTATGTACCTTTTTCAAAAAATTACATTTTTCAAGAGGGGCGAGGCATCTTGGTTGTGGATAAACTGGGATTCCCAGTGGCCCATAAATAGGTTGGCGTAATTAGGTGCGAATGCAGAACCCATGGCAGTACCCTGGATTTGAATGTACCATTTATCATCAAGCATGAAGTAATTAGATTTCAAAATAAAATTTGTCAAGCTGAGTAAAAAATCAGAGGAGACTTCATCATTTGTACCCAGAAAAAATGACATGGCCGCCAGGCCGTCCTCATGTGGAATATTAGTATAAAGACTCTCTACATCAAAGGATACTAGATATGCATTCTGTGGGATGGAAGTCTTTAACGACTTCAACACATCCCTAGTATCTGCAAGGTATGAAGGTAATGTCTTTACAATATCTTTGATAAAATAGTCTACAAATTGACTTAGAGGTTCTGATAAAGAATTGTTTCCTGAGACTATGGGGCGTCCTGGCGGGTTTGTCAATTTTCTATGAATTTTAGGTAATAGATAAAAAACAGGTGTGACAGGGAATTCAACTTTTAGGAACTCGTATTGTTTTTTTGTGATGTTCTTACTTTTAAGTGCATCATCTAGTATTTTATCTCTGTCTGTCATTAACTGTTCAACAGGGTTGTGAAGGAGACTTATAAAATGCAGTATTGCTAAGTTGCCGTGTGGCTTCATACATGTAATCATTGACATTTTGTATTACAATAGAGCCACCCTTATCTGCCGGCTTGATAATAATTTTGTCATTTTTTCTCAATTCGTTTAGAGCTCTTCTTTCAACCTCAGTTACATTTTGATGCTTGATTGTCTTGTCTGATGATTTCACAAATGTCTGGATGTCTCGCTCAACTAGTTTACTGAAAGTGACCAAGGTAGGATTCAGAGTACTAGTGGGACAATAAGTTGATGATTTCTTCAATTTATTCATAGGATTAGTAGATATAGTCTGATCAGTATTTCTAAAAAGGTGTTTAAGGTGTAACAGTCTGAAAACCAACGAAGAGGGACCAGGGGAAGAGGACGAGGCGGGGGAAGAAAAGACATCAACCCGCCATCTGTCGTCACCAGGAGCAGGAGCAACAGGCCGTGATTAACATCTCGGACTGTCCCCTCACACCAGCCCAACAATCGGTATTAGGTAAAGGTCTATCATTTGTTCCAACAAATAAGGTGAATGTCTTTAAATTAAAAGTGGACTGCTACAAAATTTTCAGACTGTTACACCTTAAACACCTTTTTAGAAATACTGATCAGACTATATCTACTAATCCTATGAATAAATTGAAGAAATCATCAACTTATTGTCCCACTAGTCAATATGGCCATCTGTTCTTGCCTATTGGGCTTTGCCATGTTGTGATTACTTGCAGCACATTTCTTTTATGCAGTACCTTTGTCTTTCTGGACAATATTAGTCATTTTGGTTATTCATTTGATTTAATAAACTACATTTGCATAAAGCAAGCATATCTGTCGACTCCCATGTTGATATCCCTTTAGGGTAATTTTTTAACCGATACAAAATGTGCGATTAATATGCAATTAATCACAGTTAGCTATTGACAATTATGCAATTAATCACAATTAAATATTTTCATTGATTGACAGCCCTAATAGAAACAGATGCCAGTGCAAATCACATCTCTCTGCCAGAGAGGACCACCCAACTGTACTGTACAGTAACAGGATACAATGGTGAGTACTATAACTATACTATACTATACTATACTATACTATACTATACTATACTATACTATACTATACTATACTATAACTATCAACTAAATCTGAAGGCTGAGTGATATACAGAAAGAAAACACTGCAAAACAGTGCGATCAGGAGTCAAACTAACAATGTTTGTGATGGGGGGCAAGTGTGCTCACCACTAGACCAAGCTACCCACCCTGATACAAACAGCATTATTATGATGATGGTTCGTTCACAATACTAAGCTACTAACCATAACCATAACCCTAACTTTAACCCTAACCTTAACCCTAACCATAACCACACTGTTACCTTAAACTAACCATAACCCTAACCCTAACTTTCTATCTTAACATTAAAATGAATCATCATGTGTTTGTATCAGGATGGGCTTGGTCTAGTGGTGAGTGCACTCGCCCCACACCAAGCATTGTTAGTTTTACTCCTGGTTGCGCTGTTTAAAAAAAAAATTGCTGTTAAGAAATGTAAATGTATTACATATACAATACAAAAATATATTATGCATGGCTATAACACAACGTACATTATGTACCTTTTTTCCTGTGGTCGAGATAAGTACTTTATTTACGTTTTCTGATGAGACTGTGTTGCTATAACTCACATATGTTTTTATTGTTTTTTTTGTTACTGTAATGTAATGTTGTAGGTTGTGTGTTATGAGGACCCCAGGAAGAATAGTCTTTCACCCATGGGTGTAGACTAATGGGGATCCATAAATAAATAAGCAAATAAACAAACAAACATCTCCATAATCAAAGACAGATAGAAAAACTGCTTCAACACCACTCTTTCTGCTAATCATTGGGAAGCTGGTTCTGTTCCTGTACAAGAAGCCAATTTATTTTGCCACAGTTTTGCCACAGTTTTCTGGCAAGATTCTCTATAGTATTTAAATGTAAATGTCTCATCAAGCCAGATGCAAAGGTATTTGTATTCTGTAACTATCTCGACGTGAGACCGATTCACATTCGATATATGCTAATTATTGTAAACAATATATCTAGCTCTAGAGAACATCATTGATTTTGTTTTGCTTGCATTTAGTACACGTCTAAGATTAATAAGCACATCTTGCAGAGCATTAAATGAGAGTTGAAGGTTCTCAATGTCTAGTTGTACAGTAGCAATACAGCAATACAATAGACAATAGTGTTATCTGCATAAAACAAACTTGATAGCCACTCAAAGATGAGACAATAGTATTAATATAAATGGTAAATAATACAGGACCCATAATGAGTAAATAAGGCAGGACCCATAATGGGTAAATGACTGGGCATTCCCAGACGTCTCTCTCAGACAAATAGCTCTGATATCAACTGCAAGCATTTACATAAAAGCCAATGCTGTATAGTCTTTGTAAAACAATATAACAATGAACTGTATCAAGATCTACAAATAGTGCCACACAATGTTTTTTTTTATCTAGGACAGATACTATATCATTCACAACTAAAGTAGTGGCTGAGATTGTACTATGATTTGCTCTAAAACCAGATTGGTGTGGGCTTAATGCAGAGTGATTTTGAGAGAAATGCTTTGAGTTGGTTATTTAACAATGATTCCAGGGTTTTTGATAAACAGGATAGTTTGGAGATTGGTCGATAATTATTTAGGTCATTTCTATCTCTTTACATTCCGCTACCGATTTTATACGTTTATGTAATGGATATACATTTCCCAGGTACTAGGAACTATGCCTGTTGACGAATAAACATTACATATGTGTGTTATTTGCTCTGTAATTAATGGAGCAGCTAGCTTGAGTAAAAAAGGATCCAGTGTATCCTCTCCAGTTGATTTCCTGGTAACAATGGATTGCAATACTTCAAAGACAACACTCGGGGGGGGCAGGTGGCGCACGGAGATTACGTTCGTCACCAACACCGGGAGACACTAGGATTCGCCTGTTCGAATCCAGCTCCCGGCGTTGCTATCAGCTTGGCTGTCCTCTCACACTGATACAATTGGCTGTATCAGGGGGTGGGAAGCTGAAGGGTGGGTCCTGGGCGTTGTGGACAGCGACCCCTACAGTTCGGTCGGGGCGCCTGCTCAGCGAGGGTTGGATCTGAGGAGAGATAGTGTGGCCTCCCACACGCTACACTCTCCCCGGTGAGAACCTGCGCGGCCAGGTTGGCCTGCCCCAGGCTGCACATGCGTCGGAGGAAAGCATGTGACAGTCTCCAGTCTCCCGGACCAACAGTAGGGGAAAGTACGCAACAACCAGGAAGGGTGGGATGGGAGAAAAATCGGGAAAAAAGAGGGGAAGAAAGATAATAAAAAAAAAAAAAAAAAAAAAAAAGACAACACTCGTTTTTGATTTGACGTTTTTTTATTTTCGTGTCATACATACAGGTGTATGCCCAGCCCATATGGGCTTACAAGACACATAAACAATAAGTATATAATAGTATACTTGACAAATTACTTGACAAATTATGACATATAGACCAAGATGGCCACAAAAAAAAGAAAATACAATAAAACGTAATATAACACAAGCTGTAAGCAATGTATGTAAACAAAGAAACAAGAGGAATTCATATACAATTATATAGGATATAGTGTGTTTTGTCTCAAGTGCCATGCTTTCTCCAAGAAGCTGGATGGAAGACTGAGAGACATGTCTCACAATACATACATAACAATGATGATTAAGGTGGGGATGATCGGAGGGTAAATGGTAAATGGTGCATTTATATAGTGCTTTTATCCAAAGCGCTTTACAATTGGTTCCTCATAGGCCGTAAGGTGAAGGCTGTATTGTTTCATCCCGTTCCCACCTCGGCGGACTACTCAATGTTCACTCTGGGTAAAAGATATATTGGTGTAGATTTAGGAATAAAAAGTTCTACATTTACAATCCTGCCCGTTTTAAATGGGTTAGGGTTAAGTGGTCCTGGCGATGCGATCGTCTGTCGCTCAATGACAATCGCTTGGCCCTGCACACCAGAGGCGATTGTTCACAGGTATAATAAGCTATATGTGTCATACTGTCACTCTGTCTAAGTTAGCTGGGGGTGTTTCCCCCCGGGAGATATAGGAGGACGGACCGCCGGGACCGAACATTAGGTTGTCGTGAAGCGAGCGTATTAGCAGGTAGCTGTGTTGTGCATTGCGAGGGAAGTATTAACCTGTAAAACCCATATTGAGCTGGAATTAAACCACCATATACAAATACAACCTCTCCTAATTCTTCCTGACATTACTGCATGACTGATGGCTACAATACGTTCACTAGGCACCGATTGGACAAGTAATGTTATGCACCTACGGAAGACGCTGTTTTGTTCTCAACCATCATTTCTTTGGACAATAAACCTTATAAACTACGTCAGCTGCAGCCTGGACATTAAACTCTGTCAACATCCACAACTTATTTTGTTACCCGAGTATAAAAACACTAGTAGGTGCATCGTGGCGCATTGTTCATTTATTAGTTAATGACAAGCGGCCACTATAGCTTCTCCAACTAACGTTATTCATTTAAATTGTTCCTGTTAATGATAATGAACATAAGTAGCATGGTAATAATACATAGGTTATTGATCAATGAATGTATTGATAAATTAATGGTGTACAAATGATACACCAGTAGAACTTCTGTACTACTTCTACTGTAGAAGTCATGTTATTTCCTCATTGTCCTTGCTGTGTCGCCTGCCGTCGCCTAAAAAAATAGGATCGAGGTGATTTTTTGCCAGGCGACATAAATAGCTGCGCGACCGTCGCTTCAAAATCTCCTGCCGTGTGGGTTGTCTCATTCATAACAATGGAGGCGATATAATTCTGTCGGTCGCCTCGCTTAAAAAATCGGTCGCCTGGCAAAAATCGGCCGCCGTGTGCGGACCACTTTAGGGTTACTCGCCCGCTCGTGCTCTGCAACATGCAGGGCTTCTTTTACAAAGAAATCCGCCGGGCCACAGAGCCTTTGTCTACCGCACTCCCTACCTGTGGAACAAATTACCTGCCATCGTCAGGGGCGCCTGGTCTGTCGAAGCTTTTAAATCCCTGCTTAAGAGCCATCTTTTCTCTCTCTCCTTCAACATACCCTGATCTCACCTGGTCGGATATGGCCTAAATATGATATCACGATATTTTCTGACCTTTCAGCGATACACGATACACATCACAATGTTTTTCTTTTTTACCCCAAACAATTCATTATGAGGCTTGCCAAGACAGTATTTGAGTTTGCAAGCTAACATTAAAGACAAAATAAAATACCCATGCATTTAGCATTTTTATATTATATATTAGATTTAGATTATTGGATTATTAGATTATATATTGCATATATTTAGCAATGAGATATTATATGATTTAGATATGAAATATGATTAATTGAAAATGGGGGACCCTGATGTAAACAAGACGAAAGTCTTTCTCTGGTCTGCATCCCCTTAACTCTTTCAGTATTTTTTTATAGGTGGTTGCTAGCCACTCACGAGATTTCTCGGATTTTTATTTTTTTTTGCGACCTGAAAAATTATTGCATCACCCGAGCCTACCCGAGTATAGCCGAGGGGCGCCGACGATCACTGTGGAAAAAAGCGCCCCCTGTCGTCTCCCAGATGACATAAGTGATTTTGGAATGGACTCAATGAAAATGAATGGGGAAAAAAATCCGGTACTCCACATTTTCCAGTTCACTGATCCAGCCGGGGTTACTAGAGTTCATTCTGGAGCCTCAGATCCCCGCGGATCATGGAGTTCTACTGTATCGCGTTGGATCCATACACGTATCGATTTTTTCGAATGGTGATCAGGAATTGGAATATACCAGTTGGATACCATCTGATGTCAGGTAAGGACTCTATGTTATCAGTGGTAGGATAATCAGAGTAAGTTTGATGAAGTTATAAGCTGTTTTGTGAAATGTCTTCTTTCGGTTTCACTGTAAAAGTCCGAGAGGAAATCAACGAGGCGATTATCAGTGCGCGGCCGTAATGTGCGTGCGTGCACGTATAATATTGATCATCTAGCGTTTATTTGAAAACGATTCATAAAAAGGCAGACGAATATCAACGTTGTGGAATATTCCACTAAAAGACGATTTTCATAGAATGCTCCAGAATGAGCTGTTTTTTATATCAAAACGGGGGCTTTTCTAACTGCTCTGAAACGGCAACGACGCGATAAAAAAAACAATCTGTCTTCACAGCACTGACTGGAAAATAGTCTTTGATAATGCGATGGGCAAATTAGACACATAGCCATAATTTAAAACATAGATTAGGCGATATTAACGTTAACATTGGCGCCGATGGTGGCATTCAAGCGGTAAAACGGAAAACCAGGCGTGGCGCTGAAAGTGTTAACAATTGTATGTATTGAGCTTTGATTTGATTACGGATCCCCATTAGCTGGTGCCATGGCAACCAGCTAGTCTTCCTGGGGTCCACACAAAAAACATACAAAAACAATTGTTGCAAAACAGAATTATTAAAAGCCAGTACTCAACATACAATACACAATGAAACTAACAATTAAGATGGCTAAAATTACATGCAAGCAAAGAAACAGAAAACAAAAAACAAAACAAAACAAAACAAAATACAAAATACAGTGTTAAATACAATTTAAGATTGTTTTTAAAATTGAATATTTTTAAGAATTGCTTTTAGAATGCTCATCAATGTTACTAATTATTAAAAGCCAGTACTCAACATACAATACACAATGAAACGAACAATTAAGATGGCTAAAATTACATGCAAGCAAAGAAACAGAGAACAAAAAAACAAAACAAAATACAAAATACAGTGTTAAATACAATTTAAGATTGTTTTTAAAATTGAATATTTTTAAGAATTGCTTTTAGAATGCTCATCAATGTTACTAAAACATATGTATTGAGCTGTACTGTACCCATTCTGCAATATGTTAATAAAGTTTTAAATCAATCAATCAATCAATCAATCAATCAATCAATCAATAAATAGCATTTTAGCATTTTTATGAAACTACTGTATATTTGTATGTCTCTAAATGTTTTGATTAATTGAAAATGGAGGACCCTTATGTAAAAAAGCCGAAAGTCTTTTTCTGGTCTTCATCCTCCTGTACTGTATTGTACCCAATTCTGCAATCTGTTAATAAAGTTTTCATTCATTCATTCTGACGGAAAACAGAATAATTTTGATTGACAGTCGAGTCTGCCAATTACGTCACACCGCTTGCACCCGCCCTGCTGTTCTTAGCACCAATCGGCAAGCGCTATTCGTTTTTGACTTCCTGAATGTCCTCCATTGATTTTGACGAGTGCTGACAACAACAAAGCTACTAACATTAGCTCCCCGCGGCCGACGAGTAGGAGACCAGTGCTCCGCAGGATGACTAAACGGGGCATAATGATTTTACTGCAACGAATGTTATAATAAAAGCCTTTTCATACATCTGTCTGATTGAAAACTTTATTAACAGATCGCAGAATGGGCATATCTCAGCACGGGCTGAGATATGAACGAGTAACGTGTGGACCAGATTGACGCGACACAATCCTCTTGGGCAAAACATCACGATATCCACGATACGTTGAAAAAGTGTATCGTTAATGAACTGTACCCGATATTTATATAATATCGTCATATTATTAGGATGTCTATTTGCTTTTCTGCAGACATGGGAGAACCTTTTTAACCTCTGTCTCTGTCTCAACCGGTCCCATGGAACAGCTTCATACCGCTTTCTGTCTGGCCTGCAGTGCTGGACCTTACCTGCCCCCCCGGGGCATACGGCCCTGAGCTATTGTCTTGTATCTCATCCTGTATCCATACGCTTGCAGTAGTTCTATCTATTACTCAATTTCACAATTTTCATATATACTATGATTCTACTGTCACCATGTATGCATATAACACCCCAGGCAACACTGATGTTAATCACTGTGGAAAACCTCCTGTGTGGTCCCTGTCCCTAAGTGCCCGCATCCCAACACGTCCAAGGACTACAGGCCGGTGGCTCTAACCTCCCATATAATGAAGACCATGGAGAGGTTAGTCCTGTAGAAACTCCGCCCGGTGATCAAACCCCACCTAGACCCACTCCAGTTTGCCTACCAGCCCCGACTGGGGGTAGAGGATGCTGTCATCTACCTGCTGAACCGAGCCTACACTCACCTAGACAAGCCGGGGAGCACTGTGAGAGTCATGTTCTTTGACTTCTCCAGTGCTTTTGATACCATAAGGCCTGGGCTGCTGGGTGAGAAGTTGGAGGCGATGCAGGTAGAGGCCCCCCTGGTGTCCTGGGTTGTTGACTATCTGACGGGCAGACCACAGTATGTGCGCCTACGGAGCTGTGTGTCAGACAGACTGGTCAGCAACACCGGGGCCCCGCAGGGGACAGTCCTCTCACCCTTCCTCTTCACTGTCTACACCAACTACTTCCACTATCGGTCAGAGTCCTGCCACCTTCAGAAGTTTTCTGATGACTCTGCGATAGTGGGATGTATAAAGGACGGTGACGAGAGGGAATACCGGGAACTGGTAGTGGAGCTGTGGAGCTGGGGAGGAGGAGGAGTGCACCTGTGACCCCCGTTTCCATCAGGGGAGTCGATGTGGACATGGTTGAGGTGTAATACCTCAGTGTGCACATCGACAACAAACTGAACGGGTCAAAACACGCAGAGGCACTGTACAAGAAGGGCCAGAGCCGACTCTACTTCCTCAGAAGGCTGAGATCCTTCAATGTCTGTACAAGGATGTTGGGGATGTTCTATGAGTCTGTGGTGGCGGGCGCCTTCTTGTACGCTGTGACCTGATGGGGCAGCGGACTGAGAGCAGGGGACACAAACAGGCTGGATATGCTGGTCAGGAAGGCCAGTAGCGTGGTTGGGGTAGAGCTGGACTCCCTAGCAAGGGTGGCGGAAAGGAGGAGCCTTGCTAAGCTCCAGGCCATCCAGGGAAAACCCCTCCCACCCACTATACACAGACTTGGCTGACAGGAGGAGCATGTTCAGTGCCAGGCTCACACTACCTAAATGCAGCACTGAACGGCACAGGAAGTCCTTCATTCCAACAGCCATCAGACTATACAATGCATTAGTGTTGTCAAAAATATCGAAGTATCGATACATACCGATACTGAATATTTAAAACGGTTTCGATACTCATTTTCCGAAGTACCGATACTTTCTGCAGTATCGATACCAGCTGGCTTGCTCCCGCAAGTTGTTGACAGACAGACACACTGCTGTCCTCCTCCTCCTCAGAGACCAACAGACACAAGCTGCTGCAGCCTCCTCCCCCTCACAGACGCGTCAGACCTGTCTTCAGTTTGTAAACAAAGCTATTAGCTAACGTTAGCTAGTCCGTTAGCTCCGTCCGTTAGCTCCGTTAGCTTATGCTAGCTAGCTGGCCACCTTTATAATTACTTCATGGAAACGGAGTAACGTCAAGCCGAGCCCACCCACACTACACCAGAAAACAGCAGAAGTGCTGTTTGGAGGTACTTCGGGTTTGAAGTAAACAACGAAGGACAAGCTAAAGATGCCACGATCCCCATTTGCAAGCGCTGTTACAGAGCAGTGCCAACGCGGATCTCCATAAAGAAATGAAAGAGGTTCGGGACCAGTGGCGTCGTTAGCCCTGGGCTTCCGGGGCTTTAGCCCCGGATGTTTTTCTCCTAGCCCCGGATCTAAAAAAAAAATAGAAACATTTTTTAGATTTTTTTTTTTTTTTCGATTTTTTTTTTTTTTAGATGTCAGCATCCCCATTGTCTGTGCTGAATGTTTGTTAGTGTTTGGTATTTTTATTATTATTATTATTATTATCATCATCCAGGAGGGAAAAGACACTTTGGATAGTAGGCACTGCATCTCTGCCTGTCCTGACCAGGAAACACTTTGCAACTGTGATCTCCTCTGCAATAGTTGGATATTGTAATGTGTGGCGAGGGGTTGCAGCAATTCCACTGAGATAAACTGGTCTGAGGCTGGATAACATGCCTGTATGCCTCTCATAAGTTGTTATCCAACTCATGAGAACCTGCTCTCAAGCTCTTGCAGCATTCTGTCAACGACTGGATAGAACAGTCTCTGTCTCAGCTGATCTCCTGAGCTGAGGTCTGAGCTTGTGCCACAAGATGACTCAACTACATACTCGTCCATCCTTTTCTGCTTCCTCCTTTGGCTGGTAGTATGTTCCTCAATCCAAAAGCCATTACATATGGCCTTTGTCCTGTCATACATGTCCACTGCCATCTCTGAGGTGCGATAACCTTTGAGTGTGTCCTGCACTGTGCTTTTAAATAGTACAGATATTGAAGATGTGCACTTTAACGCAGCAGCACCTGGAGCCATCCATACCCATGTCCAGTGTCCTATAATAAGCTTTAATCGAACCTCGGATAGTCCGGTTGGTTTGGGGTGGTGTGAAAGCTCATTCACTCTTGCAAGTGAACCCTGCTGCGGTTCATTTGAGATGTGAATGCAAAGCGGACCAAAGGCGAGAAAAGACCCAAAAATCTAATCTTTTTTTTATGAGAAGACTGAAACATATGTATATAATGAAACACATAATACAGTTTTTTTTTCGATTGCCTAAGCATGATTTTGAAAACGGGGCCCGGTGTTTCAAAACACACAATTAGCACAACCACACACACAATTATCAGAACACCTCAGATCCTTTGCTAAATTAAACACTTGTCAAAACCATACACTAATTTTGTTACCATATCAAACACACGTTTCATATGACTTAATTCTGTTTGAACCAGTTACACACACTGCTGTGCTTAACCTAAAACACATTTAGCAATTCTACTTCTCAGTGATTAGAGTACTGTAAGTGAAGTACGCAGAGAATGTGCAAATATACAATAAATTCACCAAACACTACACAAGACCAATGCTGTAGACTGATGAAAATATAATTTATTTATCTACATATACCCAAATCAATGATGCAGACTGATGAAAAAAATAACATTTTCTCTCCATATAACCAAATCAGTCAACATTTCAACATGGAGAATCACAACAATACATGTCCCAGTTTTCATGCTACTATGTGCATAACACTGTAAGCTCAGCAAATATCAGACAAACATAAAATACTGTATCCAGTACAGGTTAAAATTACAGTAACACAATTCTTTTTTGAAAAGATTTAAACAGAAAATACTAGACATTATCTCTTTGCCTAGCTGGATCTGGCAAGATAATTTTTTGTTGTGATTCTCCATGTTGACATGTTGACTGATTTGGGAAAATGGGAGAAAATGTATATTTTCATCAGTCTGCATCATTGGTTGTCTTGTGTAGTGTTTGGTGAATGTATTGTATATTTTCACGTTCTCTGTGTACAGTACTTCACTCTCCTTCCATTTTGGTTGAAGACAGGTGAACTCACCTGCTGCATTTTTATAGTGCTTAAACCTGATTGTGTATCTACAATTAAGCAATGGTGTGTTTGTGCATCTGATGGCTGTGTTTAACCAATTGGCTCATATGTGTGGTAATTTGACATTCTGTGTCTAATGTAATGCAAGTGTGTTTAGTGTTTTGCAAATCACTGTGTGTATTGTTTTGCAAAAAGTGAGGCTGACATTGTAGGGGTGCAAATCTGGGCCTATATTTTGCTCCTTGAGTGTAAGGTTTTGATAATTGTCTAATACTTTTGATTTGAGTGTTTATGCAATTGAAGAAAACTGTAAAGACTAGAGATGAACTGTTTATTTATTTTGTACATAGGCTGTGCATATGTTTGTTTGTTTGTTTGTTTATTTGCTTATGTGTATGATTCTTAACTGTGTTTTTATTTTGTTATTGGTGTATATGTGTATGTATGTACAGTATATGTATATATATATATATATATATATATATATATATATATATATATATATATATATATATATATATATATATATATATATATATATATATATATATATATATATATATATATATATATATATATATATATATATATATATATATATGTGTATATATGTATATTTGTACTCCTGTTGGGGCTTATTGGACCAGATCAATGTTTTATCTGGCTAAATAAATAAGAAACTGATGATTTGGTCCTGTTAACTTTGAATTTTCTATGGGGACTGCCCAGATCCCTCTCATGGACCTGTACCTCACTTTGAGAACCTCTAATGATTCTAGTTATTCAGTATTCATCTCTAATTACTCTAAAATTGCGTATTTCTGTGTTTAAAAAAAAATAAAAGAAAATAAAAAAGGCGGGGGGGGGGGGCTGAAGCCCCCAATGTTTTCTAACCCTAAAAACGCCCCTGTTCGTGACAGCTGCTCTCTCAACGTCACTGTGACTGAAGCATTAAACCATTAACTCTAGTTTAATACATGATACGTTGTCTACTGATGGAGCATAATATCAACAGCTGATTCGTTGTTAGTAACGTTACAGCTATTAGATAACGTTACTTTTTTAAGTACTCTGATCTATTTAAACTTGTATTGCTGCCTATATTTACCTAATGTTTTTTATCTCTGTTTTGGTACTCTTGTTTTTTTTATCTATTTTTAGTGCTGCTAATAGTTTTTAATATGCTCCCCCTGTACAGCACTTTGTGCCCCTGTGGCTGTTAAAGCGCTTTATAAATAAAGTTGGATTGGATTGGATTGGACTGCTAGTCGTTCCTCCGTTAGCTCTGTTAGCTTAGCTGGCCACCTTTATAATTACTGCATGGAAACGGAGTAACGTTAACGTTTAACCGTTATGTCGAGGTCATACAATACTACAGTAGACATAAGGTTAACGTTACCCCGTTTCCATGAAGTGTTTAAATAGCAGCAATCTTGTTGAAAATGTAGCGTTACTAAATGCTCTCTCTCTCTTTCTTTCTCTCTCTCTCTCTCTCTCTCTCTCTCTCTCTCTCTCTCTCTCTCTCTCTCTCTCTCTCTATCTCTCTCTCTCTCTTGTTATCTTTAAATAAAAATCGAAACTGTTACTAACTGTAATACAAACAGTTCAGTTTGTCAGGTACATGCAACACAGATTACAGTGTTTACATCTGTCTGCTTGAGAAAATACCATGTTCTGCATCTGCAATAAAAATGATTGAAGTGAGATGAACAGTTATTTTTAAATGTGTGATCTAAAGATAAACAAATGGTTTTAAAAGTGTTATATTTATCTTCTCTTATAGTACCAGAGAGAAGCTGAGGAGAATCAACCAGCAACAAAAGCGAAATTTGTTTAAAAAATAAAAATAAAAGATATTATTATTATTATATATTTTTTTTAGTATCGAAATGGTATCGAAGTATCGATACTTTTCAAGGTATCGTATCGAAGTCGAAATTCCAGTATCGTGACAACACTACAATGCATCACTGTGCCTCACTGCATCAATGAGCACAGAGTGATAGTTACCATCTTCCTGGACTTTAAACAGCACTGTGCAATATTACACCTACTGTAGACCTCAGTATATTTTTACTGTATTTATTTACTATATATTACTGTATATTTTATTCCGTTTTTATTCTATTTTATTCTACTCTTATCTTAGGCAATTTTATTTGATTTGTTTTGTTATTCTTATTCGTGACCTGTTCTGTCTAAATGTTTAAATGTTTAAATGTTGAGCGATTTTCAGTGTCAAATTTCCCTCGGGATAATAAAAGTATTTCTATTCTATTCTATTCTATTCTATTCTATTCTATTCTATTCTATTCTATTCTATTCTAATAATAATAGATTCTAATCATCCTCACCACTATCATCTGAGTCATCATCCCATGTAGCCCTATCTTCGGTTTCCTTAGAAACATTTGCACAGTTTTGGGATTGACAAATATCTGTACATGGCAGTTTTGCAGACACACATGAACATCTTCCTGTCTCAAATTGTCCTTGTTTGCAACCTTAGTGGACTACCTGCAACACACTATCAGGGGCAGGTTTTGTAGTCATCCAGGTCACTGTTAACTCCCCATCCTCGACATGCCACCCATTGCCAACAGGTGAAGGGGCACACATTATAGCTTTCAATGAATGTCTCATTAAGCTGCTTGGTAATTTGCCCTTTTGCAGCGTTGGTACAATGCGTCACTTGTCGGGGGCATAGTTCTGGCAAAGCTGATGATGCCATGCAGAATGCTTTATATCTGGCATCATTCACATTCTTAGCTGATGGTTGGCCATACAGGTGGCACACATATTTGCTAAGACCAACAAAGGTAGACTGGTCTAGGGTAATTCATAGGGATGCTCGATATTGGCTTTTTTACAGATACCGATATACCGATATTGTCCAACTCTTAATTTCCGATACCGATATCAACCGATATCAACCGATACCGATATATGCAGGGTCCCCCCCCCCAAGAATTGAATAATTTCAGGTAATTGACATTACATATCTCTTGTTGTGGAATTAACACAACATTATGCATACTTTTGACAATAAATTAAATCAGAATTTGTTCTTACTTGCTTGCCTGGGTAAATAAAGGTTATAGAAATGTAAAAACCGATACCGATATTTTCCGATATCACATTTTAATGCCGATATCGGCCGATAATATCGGACATCTTTCATCCTCCTCCCACACTGCAACATCCTGATGTGCAATATCCACAGTGCAATACCCACCCACTACCGTCTGACACTGTGATTGTTATTTCTGTATTGCTATTCTGTATATTGTTGTTATTTTGTATATTTAATGTTTCTGTATAGGATTTTATGTTTCTCTTTTATTACTTGTGATTTTATTACTGCAGCTTAAGTTTGAGTCCCAAATATCGTTGTATGCATAATGACAATACATTACAATGTAATCTAATCTAATCAGGGTCCCCCATGTTCAATTCATCATGTTATTTATGACATACACAACATACAGATATACAGATATATATCATTTTTTGTATTTTATTTTTTTATTATTTTTTAAACAAACACATAAACAAACATGACAACACACGATAAGATATACAAGCATTAGTTGACAGTGCACATCCAATGAAATCACATTTTAGTTAATTGTCTTATATAGGATATACCCTTAATACCTGCTATCTAATACCCTACACACATATGCTCCAGCTCGTACCCCCCCCTCCCGGACCCCCCATTGGATAATCCATCCATTTTCCCTCGCTCCTAACCAGACATTACCATTATATGCTAGCTTTTATTTTCTCCACCACTTCTAACCACAATGTCATTTTGGATTCATTGAGACCCAAAATTCTTGCTGTATATATTTCTTGATAAATCACATCGAGATATGTAATAATCCAGACCTTTCGGCAAATTTTTTCCGGTTGGAACCATCGTGATGCTATCAGCTTTTTAGCCACTGTGATACCCGATAAAACCAATCTCTTTAGCTGTGGATGTACTGCACACTCAAAAACATCATTCAGCAGTAATACAGAGGGGTGTACAGGTATATTCAGAGTTACAGATATATATCATGACATTTATGACACAAATTGATTTCTAAACAATGTTTGTATGTCTCCACAATGGTATGATTCTGGCCTGGTAGGTTAAGCCACCGTTCGACGCAGTTTCTATATCTATCCCACCGTGTCTGTGTAAAATCTTGTACACGTTCTTTCTGAACGGACGTGAGATGCATACATTGTTTAGAAACCTTTTTGCGGACTTTAGAAGGTGTTTATGTCAATTTTCGTCCTGTTCTGATGTAACGTTAATCTGTGGATGTCATTTGTTGTCGCCCGACGGCTGTATCCTCGCAACAAAGAGAGCTGCTATTGGTCCAGCGCAAGATACGTGACCGAACTCGCACCAATTATGTCAAATAAAACTCTGTGGTGACCAAGTATCCGTTTGCGAGGAAAGATCCAGTCCACGACTTAAAAATTCTGATTGCGCAAATTATTATAATTATTATTATGCGTATTGTGGGGTACACAGCCCCAGCCTGGACTGAGGAGTCAGAGTATGATTGAGTAACTGGGAGGCTTAGGGGTCAACACATACAGTAGATGATTTAAACACTTTTGAACATAAACAAAGAAAACACAAATGTGGACTCTGCTGATTTAGGCTCTCTCCCTTTCATTTTTCTCACTCCACCTCAGTGGCTCAGGAGGTAGAGTGGTCGTCTGGTAATCGTAAGGTTCCCAGTTCGATTCCAGCTCATCCGGGCAGCGTGTCAAAGTATCCTTGAGCGAGACACTTAACCCCTAACTCTCACTCTCTCCACTCACATTCTCTCTCTCTCTCTCTCTCTCTCTCTCTCTCTCTCTCTCTCTCTCTCTCTCTCTCTCTCTCCTCCACCTGTGGACAGAGGATGTGAGGGCGGCCAGGCTTCACCTTGGTGCAGCTCAGTCTCCCTGCCTCTCAGCCTGGTTTACGCTCCACTGGCCACAGCGGAGCTGCCTGGGCCGTATTATCAATTACCGGCCACAGGCACACTGTGTTCTTGACAGCACCGAGGGAGGCTTCGCACAGCTTGTCCCCGCACTGGAGGAGGGGCTTAGGAGGGGATGGTACAACTCTAGCTGCAGGCGCCCACCAGCCCCATGCCCTGTCCACCAGCTCAATTCATCAATTCATTCATTCATTCAGACAGAAAGACTCTGTACCAAGGGATGATGATAATGCATGGTTTTGAGTTTCAAGTTTCGAAATGTGAAATGTGTGCATTTGAGTGAGCTTTCATACCTATAAGTGCTGGTGTTGAATATCTGATACACTTTCTCTTTTCAACCAAAAGAAAATGAATTCAGATAAAAAATAAACTTGCCTGCCTGTCCCAGTGACCAATTTGTATCTGTGTGCTTGAACGAGTGTGTGTGTGTGTGTGTGTGTGTGTGTGTGTGTGTGTGTGTGTGTGTGTGTGTGTGTGTGTGTGTGTGTGTGTGTGTGTGTGTGTGTGTGTGTGTGTGCGTGTGTGTGTGTCTAAGAGAGTGTGTGCGTGTGTGTATGAGAGAGCGTGTGTGTGTATCAATGTGTGTGTGTGCGTGCACGTGTTAGTGGACTGTGTGCAGGGAGCTTGTCGGGGACAGTGTGTCGTGCGTGTACTAGGGCGAAGTTGGGCCCACTGATGCGCCGATGTCCCCTCAAACCCCCCCCCCCCCCCCCTCCACCCAGGGACTCTGATGCTGACAGTGATGGGTGACTCTGCCCTGCGCTCCTCTCTTCTCCTTCCATCCAGCTCTCCCCCCTCACTCACTCCTTCCCTCCCTCCCTCCCTCCCTCCCTCCCTCCCTCGCACCTCTGCTCCACTTTTATCTGGCCCCACTTGCTGCCCCTGGCTTTTAATGCAGAGCCCGGCTCACCATTAATCAAAGTCAAGCCTCCCAGCGTCTGGCAGAGAGAGAGAGAGAGAGAGAGAGAGAGAGAGAGAGAGAGAGAGAGAGAGAGAGAGAGAGAGAGATAGAGAGAGAGAGAGAGAGAGAGAGAGAGAGAGAGAGAGAGAGAGAGAGAGAGAGAGAGAGAGAGAGATAGAGAGAGAGAGAGAGAGAGAGAGAGAGAGAGAGAGAGAGAGAGAGAGAGAGAGAGAGAGCGTACAGAGAGAAACAGAGAGAATGTGAGAGAGACAAAAAAAGGACAGAGAGAGGAAGAATGGTTTTTACCTGGCTGTGTACTGTTGCAGCAATCCTCTGTGGAAAACAGTAGCCTTGGTGCATATTATTACATATGTGGCATATATTTGATCATCTGGGCTGTTTATTGTCACTGTTGCATATGTATCAAGGTTGACACCTTGCAATAGTAGTCCCTTGGTGTAAATTCACTCCTAAGGTAAATACTAGGGATGTCCCGATCGCCTTTTTTTGCTTCCGATCCGATCCCGATCATGTGATTTTAAATATCTATCGATCCGATCGTTTCCGATCCGATCTTTCACATTAGTAATCAATTTTGACGCATTTTTGTCAGAAACTGGCAGAGCGAGACAAGCCCATCTGTTGCCTATAATAGTCCGGGGCGCGAGAGCGGAGGCTTTTGTTATTACATTCACCCTGAGAAATGTGCTTCTGCTTCATATGAGAAATATTAAAAGTTTCAATATATGTTTGCACATTAGTATACATTCAGTGTTCGACTTACGTAATGGTCCATTCTGGTCTGAAACGCCGACGATAATCCTCAGTCACGTAACGTTATCCTCCAGGTGAAAAGTTTGTCTGAAAACTTCGCCTCCAGCCGGCTGTCCTCCTTGCAAACATTGCAACTGGCTTCACTTTCTATTTTAAAATGCTTAGTTCCAAACCTCTGACATTAAGTCTAGCTGCTCAAGTCAGTGGATATTAACCGTGTTTCGGGAGCGACGTGTTGTACTGTTGTTGTTGTGATGTGGTCGAGCCGCGTGTAGCGTGTAGCGTCTAAATTAAAGGGGTGTTTGTTGCAACGGTGAAAATTAAAGGGGAATGTGTTTGTTGTGGAAAATTATTCTGCTCTGTGTGACAATAAATACATTAATGATGATATATTATATGTAATTTAAAACCAAAACTAAGGCCTCCGTATGAGTTTAAGACGTGGACATGGTCATGTTTGTTGAATACAATTTTTCTTTTTTTGACTGCCGATTTTTATTATTTTTTTTCCCCGATCCCCGATACTCTGAAAAGCACGTGATCGACGCCGATTCCGATCACGTGATCGGATCGGGACATCCCTAGTAAATACCCCCACTTCCCCACCTGGATCCTTCTCAGGTGGCAGATGGGATAAGACCGTGGTGTTTAACATACATGACCGTGGTGTTTAACATACATGGACACGCAGCACTGGTGAGCGGATGGTTCGCGGTTTGGAGGCTGTCGGAGGACAGGTGCAGAGTGCAAGGTGAACGGTGCCTGCTAGCAGGGTGTAAAGTACTTGAGTAATTGTACTTCGTTACAATACTTAAGTACTGTTTTTTGGGCATTTGTACTTTACTCAAGTATTATTAGGTTTGTATACTTGTACTTTTACTCAATTACATTTCAGAGAAAAGAAAACATACTTTTTACTCCTTACATTTAAAATGCAGACCTACAAAGTACAAAGTACAAATCGTGCAGGTCCAACTATTTTAATTTGTATATTTGTTTCTCTGGTTGAACTAACGTTAACGTTATTAATCCTGCGGCCGCACTTTATTTAAAAACAGCCAATCAAATCCCCATCAATGGAAAATGAACACGCCCACACCCCTGCTGATTGGTCCTTGTGCAAGACTAGAAAGCGGGGATCTTTGATTAAACACCTGCTATCAGAAGAATAGACAGTCAGGAAAAAAGTTTTAACTTTTTAGTACTTAAGTACATTTAAAAGTAGATACTTTTTTACTTTTACTCAAGTGTGTTTTTGAGACGGTACCCATACTTTCACTTAAGTATAATTTCTGGGTACTTTATACACCCCTGCCTGCTAGTACCTAGTGACCACCGCGTGGGCAAGTGGTGCCGCAAACTGGTATAATATGGCCGCTGTGGAGTGAGTTTAGAAGAGTGAGTGAAAAGTGGTTAAAAGTAGTAGCCCCTTGGTGTAAACTCAGGTATTTAACATACTCTATGTGGTCACGTGGTGCTGGTAAATGGACTGCATTTATATGGCGCTTTCCCCCAAAGCGTTTTGCAACTTATGCCTCACATTCACCCATGCACTCACACACCGACGGCGGAGGCAACCATGCAAGGGAGCAGTTAGCGGTTAAGTGTCTTGCTCGACACGCTGCCGAGAGGAGTCGGAATCGAACCGGGAACCTTCTGACAACTGCTTTTCGAGGTTCACGGTTCGAGGCTGTCGGAGGACAGGTGCCAAGCATGAAGTACCTGCTAGCATCAAGTGACCACCGTTACACAGAGTGTAGTCAAGGGTCACCATATCAGCTGTGTACATTCTGTAGTTTCCATTAGGCATAACAAAAAATATTGTTTGTTTCCTGTTGGTTGTCAGTTAAGGCCATGGGTAGGTAGGGAATTTATTTTATTTTATTTTTTATTTTATTCTTTCCCACGGCGACTATGGATAGGGAATTTCTTTATTTAATTAAAATGTTCACAACAACATGGATGCATGTACTCTGCCAGCATGTTTAATTTCCATAATACTAAAGGTTTGACTAAGATTTCTATGAAACTTTATTCTAAAAGAAATCTAAATAAAAAAAAAAAAGGATTTTTTTTTTTTTTTTAACTCATAAAATATATTGGGTCGCACCTAAATCGGCAGGGTCGGTCGGCAACCGGAAACAAACCATTTTTTTTTAGGCCTTACAGATGAACTGTATTAAGTATCGCTATACATCTCTTTCCACTATCTATGAATGGACTCAGCCACATACCGTACCGAGCCACATTTTGTCGCCCATTAGCTCTATCGGCCATTTGGGCAAGGGCGTCCAAATAACGTCCCAGAAAGACGTTGCCATTTTTCTAATGTTGGCTTTTTGGAAAATGTTTTTTTTTAAATGCAGATTGAGAATACAACTGTTTCAAACACTGGTAAATGCACTCCTGATTGCATCTTCAAAGTTTCAGTTAAAGTCTTCCAGAATTGAAGGTTTGGGTTGAATGGCTAACAGAGTAACTCAAATGAAGATAACCTTTCAGAGGAACAGTGTTATTTTCCTGTGTATACCGTATACATAATATGGACCTGACCAATATTTGGACATCAACACAATTTTCATCATTTTGGCTCTGTACACCACCACAATGGCGGTTAGCCTAGGCATTGTCCAACTAACACCTCTCCCAAAGGCTACCCATCACTGTCCGCTTCCATTCATTGTGCTAAGCTAGGCTAAGATGCAGCCAGATAGCTTTTTACTGAACACACAGAGAGGAAACTGGTATCTATCTTCTTGTCTCTCTCTGGAGAAGACGGTAAGCTAATTTCCCAAAATGTTGGCATGTTCTTTTTTTTTATTTATTATTATCTGTTTTCCCTCTTTTTTCCGTTTTTCTCCCATCCCAATGTTAGTTGTTATGCCAATTCCCAATCCCCTTCCTGGTCGTTGCGCACTCTACCCCCTACCGTCGGTCTGGGAAGGCGGAGACTATCACATGCTTCCTCCGACACATGTGTAGCCAGCCCACCGCTTCTTTTCACCTGGCAGCGTGGACTCTCACTGGGGGAGTGTAACGTGTGGAAGGGTCACACTACCTCTCTCAGATCCTTCCCTTGCTGTGCAGGCGCCCCGACCGAACTGTAGGAGTCGCTGTTTACAACGACCAGGACCCACCCCACCGGCTTCCCACCCGCTAACACTGCCAATTGTGTCAGTATGGACGGCCGACCAAGCCGGAGGTACCGCAGCTGGATTCGATCCCACTGTCTCTGCGGTGGTAGACATGCGCTTAGTCCGCTGTGCTACCCGGCCGCCCTGTTGGCGTGTTCTTTTAAAGCACACCTTGATTGTTTCATTTCACGTCCACTGTGGTGATGTACAGAGCCAAATTGTGAACATTTTATCAATGTCCAAATATTGATGGCCCTGCCTGTATCTACCCCAACCCCCTCACATGTTCTGAGTTGCACCTGAGGAAGGCCACACAGGCCCAAACATTATGCCCTAAATAAATTGTTGAGCACCTGTTGCACTTTATCTTGGATGTGCGTGCATTTCTCCATTGCTGCTCATGTACCAGCATGTACACATCAAAATAAAACAAATAAAGCACTGGGTGGGTATTCATCTACTAATCCTATGGATTATTTAATTGTTAACACTTCACTGCACCAGATCCCTAGTGATGCTTAGGAAAAGATGGCTGATACGACTTAGCACCTGCTGTTTCCATTAATGCAGTGATTCTATCAGCTTGGATACCAATATTTTGACGGTAACCTGCTACATTATGAAAATGTGATTGAATAAAGATGTTGGTGGCTCAGAAGGTGAAGCCACATAACGTTAAAAATACAGTTAAAAAACATTAGACATTAAATCTGCAAATACAGTATGGCAGCTGTGTAGAAAACATATACAGTATGGTTCTTCAGTATGAGGGTGGCACAGTATACAGTATGGTTCTTCAGTATGAGGGTGGACCAGTATACAGTATGGTTCTTCAGTATGAGGGTGGACCAGTATATAGTATGGTTCTTCAGTATGAGGGTGGACCAGTATACAGTATGGTTCTTCAGTATGAGGGTGGACCAGTATACAGTATGGTTCTTCAGTATGAGGGTGGACCAGTATACAGTATGGTTCTTCAGTATGAGGGTGGACCAGTATACAGTATGGTTCTTCAGTATGAGGGTGGACCAGTATACAGTATGGTTCTTCAGTATGAGGGTGGACCAGTATACAGTATTGTTCTTCAGTATGAGGGTGGACCAGTATACAGTATGGTTCTTCAGTATGAGGGTGGACCAGTATACAGTATGGTTCTTCAGTATGAGGGTGGACCAGTATACAGTATGGTTCTTCAGTATGAGGGTGGACCAGTATACAGTATGGTTCTTCAGTATGAGGGTGGACCAGTATACAGTATGGTTCTTCAGAGGGTGGACCAGTATACAGTATGGTTCTTCAGTATGAGGGTGGACCAGTATACAGTATGGTTCTTCAGAGGGTGGACCAGTATACAGTATGGTTCTTCAGTATGAGGGTGGACCAGTATTGTAACTGAGGGGTTACAAAACCCTGACTGTATTAAAGATTGTGATAGATTAAACCACTGCTAGTTATGTACTTTAATTACTGGCCAGACAGTACATCAAATATAGATGGTGAACACCCGCAAGAATACGGCATTGACAAAGAAATAGTATTTGAGGGTAATTTATTATTATTAGGCAACGTTAGGTTACAGAATGAGAATTAGGGTCGCGCTTGTATGGCGAAGAATATACGTAAAGTCAGTCAAGAGCATGAGTCACTAAGAATAGTAGGAATACTACGATGGGTCTAAGTTGACACCACCTGTCGTATAGTAGCAAATATATAGGGCAACACTGGTACCGACTGAGACAATGGGTTCCCTCCGGGGGTGTAAGGCCTGGAGGGTAGAGGAATGTTCGGGTACTCCGTCTGATTCAATGAGGAATAAAGAGACTCCAGGTACAGGAGTCGGTCCTTGTAAACTCCCTTGATCAGCAGCAAAAGCAATAGTTGTAATCCAAATGCCCGACAGCATTGATGACAGCTAGCCAGCCCCGTCCACGAGGCAGGCCCGAGTTGTAATCCTCACGAGGTTGAATCCCAAACAATAGTGGAAATCAACGATGCTCTTCTCCGGGTAACACGTTCCAAATCCATATAATCCAACCAGTAATGGTTCTGCAATCGCCGACGCTGGTTCTCCTGTGCACTATACTTCACATTAAACTAGGTCGAACTTGACGTTACTTCACTAAACTCTGACACTTTTACTATTCTATTCGCACATGTTCTAAACGCACGGTTGCTCACTTCAATGTTACCGAACTTGTCACACTGCTGCTTTAGACGAACTGAATGAACTACTGCTGGGCACACCTGCGCCAGCATATATACTTAAGTGGCAATCTAGTTCCAAACCTAACCACTTTGGTCCTGAATCAATACACTGCCAAGGGCATGTTCTGACATGCCTGAAACTCGCCCATTGCACCTGTCTGAGTGCGAGACTGCCTGGAGCCTAGGGCGCTATCCAATAAGGAGAGCGAATATTACTCTGGTGTGAACGTAGGTAAAGGGATATTCCGTGTATATATAAATAATATACAAAGTATATAAAACAATAAATGAAGATTCTCAACTTTAATCTGGCCCTTCACAACAAGTATACAGTATGGTTCTTCAGAGGGTGGACCAGTATACAGTATGGTTCTTCAGTATGAGGGTGGACCAGTATACAGTATGGTTCTTCAGTATGAGGGTGGACCAGTATACAGTATGGTTCTTCAGAGGGTGGACCAGTATACAGTATGGTTCTTCAGTATGAGGGTGGACCAGTATACAGTATGGTTCTTCAGTATGATGGTGGACCAGTATACAGTATGGTTCTTCAGTATGATGGTGGACCAGTATACAGTATGGTTCTTCAGTATGAGGGTGGACCAGTATACAGTATGGTTATTCAGTATGAGGGTGGACCAGTATACAGTATGGTTCTTCAGTATGAGGGTGGACCAGTATACAGTATGGTTCTTCAGTATGAGGGTGGACCAGTATACAGTATGGTTCTTCAGTATGAGGGTGGACCAGTATACAGTATGGTTCTTCAGTATGAGGGTGGCACACGCCATCAGATGGCCTGGACTCAGGGTCGGCCCATGACGCTCGCTGGGTAGAAATAGCGGATCTTGCTCCTTCCGCTAACTCCGACCCAGAACAAGCTGAAAAGTTTCAAGTCACCAACTCTGGCTCTGTTCTCTGCTGTTCTCTCGTTGTGAGCTTCCCGGGACGTGCTCTACAGTTCTGCAGTCTGCGCTCCACATGCCGCCTGGCTTTCATCCCTCAATTCCCAGATGGAAGTTCCTGCACCGCTTCAGCGATTCCAAGCAATGATTGGTCAGAACGTTTTGGTAATTGGTCAGCTGACCTTCTGCCAGACGCCCATTCACCCACAGCCATGCACACAGACACATAAGGGACCTACGCACACATTATGCACAAACCACAAACACCACACACACACACACACACACACACACACACAGACTCATTCACTCCCTCTCTCTTTCTCTCTCACACACCCACGCACGCACACACGCACACACACACACACACACACACACACACACACACACACACACACACACACACACAAACACACACACACAAACACACACACACACACACACACAAAGTTCTTCTTCCCCGACAGTCTAATTGTGGTTTGTGCTTTAAGGCGCACCATTGAACCATACTCTCTCCTAATAAGGGCCCCTGCACAGTGTGATTCAGATAGTGGGGCCAGCAGGCTAGCCCTACGCTGGGCCTCTGTCAAAGGCATGGTGGTTAACCACTAGCTCCCCATTAGCAGGAGGCTCACAGGGCTAGGCAAGCCATGACTACATAGTGATGGGCCTCTCTCAAACATCATAAGAATGGATCAGTTCAGCTGTATGTGTGGGTTTCTGTCAAGGAACCAGGCTCGGAATAATTTCCCAAAATCTCATTCTGTAGCGTTAAGGAATCTCCAAAGAGCTCTGTTTGGAAAGAAGAAAAAGCTCAACATTACATATAATTTTGCACATGTGAATGCACACGCATGAATCTCCAGCACCACACAGCTGTATAAGCCACCCCGTGGTTATTTGACACCCTGTATGAAGACATCAGGGTTGGCACTGAGACCCACATCCCTGCTACCACCTGCAGCTACTATCTCACCTTCTGGGCCTGGCGACAGGATCCAACATTCAAGAGAGCAGGCATCAAATGAAAACAAAATGGTACCCGGGGAGAGCCTGACGAAGAGTCTACGATGATGACACTCGCAGACACCCTGCGTGGGATACTTAGAGGGAGCTGCGGAAAGAGAAAACCAAGGGGGGGGGGAAGCACGGGACACATGGAAAGACTCGCAAGGCTGTAAACTCGAGACGTGTAATGACTACTGCCACAATGCCCCTCCCTGGACATGGCTGCCTAAAATCCCCTCCCTAGAACCCCTGGGAGTGTGCAGATCTTTTAGAACCCCTGGGAGTGTACAGATCTTTTAGAACCCCTGGGAGTGTCCAGATCTTTTAGAACCCCTGGGAGTGTACAGATCTTTTAGAACCCCTGGGAGTGTCCAGATCTTTTAGAACCCCTGGGAGTGTACAGATCTTTTAGAACCCCTGGGAGTGTACAGATCTTTTTAATTTGCCCCGATTGTTTGGACTTCATTCCGCTGCATCTCATCTCTGTATCTTGAACACAGTCCAGCCGGTCCGACTTGCCCATAGAAGGCAGAGGATAGAGATGTTTGCATTTCTGCGGGAATAGCTCTCCAAACTGAGCCGCTAAGTGGAAGAGGATCGTTTGTAGATATACTTGGCATCGTGTGGTCTGAGGGATGGCCTGAAAGCGTAATCTCAAGCCGAGGAGACTGTGCAGCGCCGAGGCACAGAGAAAGAGAGATAGCACCGGCCCTAAGATTTATGGACGTTTTCCTATGTCATGTTCACACTGAACCACCTCCAGTTCACCACTCAGGGCAGGAGGAAATTAGAGGCATGAGAGGAGTAAAGGACGTAAAGTGCCATGTTATCTCATGCTGATGCGGATGTGGGTTAAGTGTCTAAGATGGCTGGATCGGAGTGGTAGATGAAATTGGGTTACGTAAGAGAACATTGCTGCCATTTCACATCAAGCCCTCCCATAGCCCAGAGCCTAACCCACTCCTGTATGCATTAACCTGTCTTAATGGACATTTAGCATTTTAGAGAAGCCCTAGGGGACTGCCTGCTACCCACTGAATTAAATCAGAATGTTCCAGAGAAAGACATAAAATTACAGTTTTTTACATGTGAACATAGATAAATATGACAGAGCTCTGACTTAGACGTGAACGATAGCTAAAGAGGGGGCATTGTGTGCATGTGTGTGTACGTGCGTGCGTGCGTGTGTGCGTGTGTGTGTGTGTGTGTGTGTATGTGTGTGTGTGTGTGTGTGTGTGTGTGTGTGTGTGTGTGTGTGTGTGTGTGTGTGTGTGTATGTGTGTGTGTGTGTGTGTGTGTGTGTGTGTGTGTGTGTGTGTGTGTGTGTGTGTGTTCGCGTGTCTGTGCATGTGTCCTAGAAGAGTGCGTGGCTGTGAATGAACTCCTAAATCACAGAATCGATCTGTCCCTCCTCCAAGACACACGGTGGGGATCTAGGGCAGTTTAATGGCCTCGTCTGTGATCTGCACTGAATCCTGTCAGCTCACCCCTCTCCTCCATCATCGTCCCCTCCTCCGTTCCTCCTCTTTACCTCATCCCTCGCTCCTCTCAACTCACAC
>NC_140177.1:72641841-72670219 GCF_963971535.1 Notolepis coatsorum | reverse complement strand
AGAGCAGAAGTGGCGGTTACAGGCCCTGTCAATTACCTCGCCATCTCACCGTGTGGTGAATGAAGTATATATGTTCCGAGATAAATAGCTTTCCCTCTCCTCTCTCTCCAACGTGCAAGAGGCCATTAGCTTCCTCTGTCTCAGCACTTGTCTCTTTTAAAAAGGCTCCAGCTCATTAACTACATGGCCAGATCAATTAATCTATAGCAGTTAGCCAAAGATGCCCACTCTTGCTCTTTTCCCCCCCCCGCACTCTGCCTTAGTTTGCTCAAGTGTGACGTCTGTTACATTGACTGCATTCACGCCTTGTATTCACCGCTGATAATTATATATATATAAAGATAGTTAAAGCTGATGAGACAATTCAGAATGGGAATGATACGGTAAATCAACTTGTTGGAGGGAGCTGTGAAGAATGGAGCCTGATGATACTCGTCATTGCTGCAAGTATTTCAGATGGTGCTCTATGTAATGTAATATTAATAGCCTACTGCATGTGAAAACAGCATGGTTTTAGCCGAAGACTGCGTGGGACTAGCATAAAATGGACATGGCTGTAAATGGGAGACTTTTTGGGGTTCCATTGAGACCATTCTTGTCAAGGTGAGAGGTCAAGGGACCCCTTTCAATGCCCATTTCCCCCTGTCGTGGAAATATATTATCATGTTCTTATATATCTGTGTTGAGATATCATGTTATACAGCTTGACTTTCAGTATGACCAGGTTGACTGGTTGATGTGTGTCTCTTTAAGAACACACTGACATCCCACCAGTCATAACAAAGTTGTTGTTGCTCCCAGTGACTGAGAACCATTTTTGTTTACCTTCGTCATCATATCTGATATATTATGTTATGTCTGACAACTGTGTATTTGGCATACGTGTGAACAGCGATCTGGGTCAGTCTATGGCCAGACGCTAGTGGGTTAACATATATTGTCTCTGACTATAGACTGTCCTTTCAGACGTGGCCACGGTGAAATAACCTTTCTTCTTTTTTTTTTAAACTTAAATTTTTTATTAACAGTTTTTAGACAGACAGCACTTACAAAAAACAAATAATAAAAAATAAAGAGACTAGCATCACAATAAAAACAAAAAGAAAAAACAGTGCACATAAATATTTACATGGGTATCACATGGTTAGTTGTCTGGTTCCCCTACTGTTGTTTTCTAGGTATTTGATACAAAGGCTGATTGTGTATCTCCCTTAAACAGGCATAAACAGGTAATTCCTACTCAAAGATGATAAATGCTGACTAAGGCTTGTATGTGTGATCTGGGTCCAGAGACCCTCCTTGAGCTTCTTTCTTCCCTTATCCTTCGTCCTTTCTTTTTTTTTCTCTTGTTTATTAACTTTCACTTTGCCTTTTGGTTCACCCATACACAAACCACATCATCCCTGAATATTTAATATCACACCGTTAAACAGACATAAATAATAAGGTATAAAAGCATTCAGCAATTGTAATATCCCAAAAACAAAATAGAAAATACTAACTAAAGCACAGGTGTGTGACATGGGTTCATAGACCCTCCTTGAACATCTTTCCTCCTTTACCCTTCGCCCTCTTGTGTTGCATTTGGTTCTTCCTCTGTGATGTCGTTCTCGTTCCTTTTATAATCCTCCCACTTTCCCCATCTTTCCCCAAATTTCTCTTCCTGTAACCTCAGCATGTGTGTTATCCTTTCCATATCCTGTATTTCTTCCACTATTCCTACCCACTTTGCTATTGTCGGTGGGTCTTCCTTGTACCACAGTCTCGTTATTGCTTTTCTGGCCGCTATCAACATTATCTTTATTAAATATTTGTCCCCCCCTTGTATTCCCTCGTGTGTCAGGTCTCCTAAGTAAAGCACCAGTCCTGTTTGTGGTAGCCCGTATCCTAATATTCTGATCATTGCTTCCCCTATCTCCTCCCAATACCCCTTCAGCTTCTGACATCCCCAGAATATGTGCGTGTGATTTGCCCCCTCCTTCCCACACATCCTCCAGCATGCTTTTTGTGTTGGTGCATATTTTCCCTTCAGCTCTGGGGTTATAAAGAATCTGATTATGTTTTTCCATCCAAATTCTTTCCATATTCTCGATCCTGTTGTTGAATGTTGTACCTCGCATATGTTCCGCCATTCCTTCCCTGTTATTCCTATCTCTAGTTCTCTCTCCCATTTCTCCCTTATATAATCGGTCGTGTGTCCCTTGCTGGTCATTATAGCCCGGTATATTGCTGATATTACTCTTCCTTGCCCCCCTTCGTATGCCCATACTATCATCTTTATTATTCCATTCTGTTCCTCGTCTTTGGCCCCCCTTATTTCTTTGTTGTAGTAGTCTCTAACCTTTAGATATCTGAAGTGGTCCCTGTTTTCTAGTCCAAATTTCTCCTTTAATTTTTGTAGTGTCTGCATTTCTCCCTTCTCTATCATTTTGCATATCGCTGTTGCCCCCCCCCCCCCCCCCTCTCCCACCTTCTGAATCCATGGTCTAACCTCCCTGGTTTGAATCTCTTGTCATGTGCTACCCATCTCAGGACCCCTGACTGCTTCTCCAATTTGTGTGTTTTTACTACTCTGTTCCATATGGTCAAGGTGCATTTGGTGATTGGATCTAATAGTCCCTCTTTTTCTTTAAATAGTTCCCTATCTCCCACCAGAGCTTGTACCTTGTATCCCTCCCCTTCTTTTTCAATGTCATTCCATCTTGCCTCATATCTGTCGTTACACCAGCACGTCACTGCTCTCAGTTGTGCTGCATAGTAATAATCTTGTAGGCTGGGTACTGCCATCCCTCCCTCTTCCTTTGGTGTTTTATATCTGACCCGTGGTCTTCTCCCCGCCCATATGAACCTCGATATCAGTCTGTCCCACTCCCTGAATTGATTCTGTGGTATTTGTATCTGTAGTGACTGGAATAGGTACAGTAACCTTGATAGTATGTTCATTTTAATGACCTCTATTCTTGAATTGAAGTCCAAGGGCATTACTGTCCATCTCTCTAGGTCTCTCTTGATGTTCTGATTTATCTGTGTATAATTCGCCTCAAACAGTTTCTCCACCCCTCTCGTGATGTTTACCCCTAAGTATTTAATCTTGTCCATGTCCCATCTTATCCCGTACTGTTCTCTAATTTCCGTCGTTGGAGAATAGTTCCATGCTAAGGTCTGTGTCTTTGTCACGTTTAGTTTGTATCCTGAGTAGTGGCCATATTCCTTCAGTAGATCCATCAGTGCCGGGAAGCTCTTTTCTGGTTGCCTCATGTATACTATCACGTCGTCTGCAAATAGGCCTAGTTTATATTCCGTTCCCTTTATCCTTACTCCCTTGATGTCCTCGGTCTGTCTGATCAGTTGTGCCAGTGGTTCTATGAAAACGGCGAAGAGCGTCGGTGAGAGACAACATCCCTGTCTGGTAGCCCTCTCTAATCTGATTCTATCCGTCAAGCTGCCATTCACCTTAACCCTCGCTGTCGGTTCTTGATATAGCGCCTTGATCATCTTCATCGCCCTCCCGTTCAGTCCGAACCTCATCAATGTTTTATATAAAAATGTCCAGCTCACACTGTCGAACGCTTTTTCTGCATCTAGGCTAATCAGTACCGCGCTACCCCCTTGTTTTTGTATCTCCTCTACTATGTGTAATGTCTTTCTCACGTTGTCCTGTGTCTGTCTCCCTTTAATAAATCCAGTTTGATCTTCATCTATAATGTCTGGCATAAACGTCTCAAATCTTTTTGATATTATCGATGTATACATCTTGTAATCTACGTTAAGTATGGACACAGGTCTGAAACTACTACATAATTCCCTATCCTTCCCTTCCTTCGGTATCGTGGTGATTATGGCTTCCTTCCACGAGGGGGGCATTTTCCCCTCTTCCATCGTGTGTCTGAACGCCGCCCCTAACATGGGTGCTAATTCAGTTCTAAATGTCTTGTAGAATTCCGATGGGAATCCGTCGCTCCCCGGAGACTTGTTGTTTTTAGCTCTACTAATTGCCTCTTCCAGTTCTTGTTCCGTAATTATTTTATTTAATTCTTCATTCTGTTCTTTCCCTATCGATGGTAACTCTAGCTTCTCCAGATATGTTTCTATTTCCTCTTCTCCCGCTGCTTTTGGCTGTGTGTATAATTTCTCATAGTATTCTCTAAATGTCCTCTCTATTTCAGCTGGGTCCCTCAATATTTCATTAGTCTTTGTATCCCTTATTGTGTGTATCGTGTTCAACTTCTGTTGCGTTCTAATTATCCTAGCCAACAGTCTGGTCGCTTTTGGTCCCCCTTCATAGTACGTTTGTTTCATGAACCTCGCTTTCTTTTCTATTTCCGTCAATAATTCCCTATTTATCCTGGCCTTTACTTCTTTGATTTCTCCGAGCGTTTCCTGTTCTTTTGATATCTGGTGTCTCCCCTCTAGCTTCTTCAGCTTCCCTATCAGATTGTGATATGTCTCCGTTCTGGCCTTCTTCAGCATTGCTGTTTTTTCCATCAATTTCCCCCTTATCACTACCTTCAGTGTGTCCCATAGAATGTTCGGGTCTACCGCCCCGTTGTCATTTTCTTCCTTATATCTGGCTATCTCCTCCTTGATCTGACTCACCACCCCTTTGTTATTTAATATTCCTACATTTAGTCTCCAAATCGTGTTCCTCCGTCTCCCTTCTAGATCTACTGTCAGATATATGGCACTGTGATCCGATATGTCCGCCACTCCTATACTGCTCTCCCGTGCCCTGTAACTGTCCCCTGTCGTCATCAAAAAGTAGTCTATTCTCGCATATGTCACGTGTGGGTGTGAGTAATGTGTGTATTCCCTGTCCATGGCGTGCATCCCCCTCCAAACGTCTGTAATTCCCATTTCCGTCATCTGAATATTCATATATCTACTGATGGGTGCCCGTCCTTTTCTAGTACTCGTGGTGTCTAGGTCGTGATTCAGTACTACGTTAAAATCTCCCGTACATATCAATATCCCTTCTAGTTCCATCACTATCATATCAAAAATGGTCTCATATAAATCCCTCTCACTCTCTGGGGGTGCATAAACATTTACTAACGTAACCATTTGGCCCTCCATTTTCCCCTTCACCAGAACAAACCTTCCCTCCTTGTCTCTTACTTCCTTGATCAATTCAAATTTGACTGTGTTTTTGATAAACGTGATTACTCCTCTCCTCGGGTTTTGTTCAAAGGAACTATAGTATGCATTTTCATATCCAAATCTCTTCAGTTTCTCATGACCCTGTGCTACCAAATGTGTCTCCTGCAGAAAAATCACTTCCATCTCACTTTTTTTACATTTCAACATCACTTTGCCCCTTTTTATCGCATTATTCATTCCATTAACGTTTAACGACATCATTTTTATACCTTTAACCCTTGTCATCTTTCTTCTTCTTTCGTCTGTCAGTCCCCCCCATGTCACACTCATTCCCCCCTCCGGTTGGAGCCTCCGCTCTCTTCACCGAATACATATAATGATTAACATAAATAAAAAACATAAACTTTACATAAAGTGCTCCCAAGGCGTTCGGGGGGTCCCTGTGTCCCCCCCTGTCCCCTGCTGGTGGGTGAGGGGTAATTGCCCTCCTAGCGAGGGGCCCCCTCCTGACGGCTTGGGGGTTTGAAACCCTTGCCCCCAATCGCTCATCATATTTGTCCAGCTTTCTTACTGTTTTTTTTGCTTTCGAGCTCCTGGTCAAAAGCGCTCTGTCCTTCCTTTTGATCAAAGACCCTCTTTTCTTGGTCCCTCTCAATGTGACTCATATGTTTCATTGTCCCTCCTTCCTCCCATATCCGTGTGCGGTGTCTCCCGTGTACCCCTTATTACTTTCTTTTCCTCTCCTCTATTTTCTATGTGATGTCCATTTATCCCCTTAATCCCTCCCAACTGTGTTACTCACAGCGTGTGTCTATGTATCTGTTTCAGTATGTTCTGTGTCTCGCCTATCAAACCTAGTTATATTTCCATTTATTTCCTCCATCAGCTTGTGTATTATGTGTCCATGTATACGTTACGTTCATTTCTATATTCTGCCTCTACCTGGGAATGTGTGCTTATGCATATGTTATTTCAGTTTCTATACTTTGTCTCTATTTGAATAGTTTTTTCAATCTCTTGTGCGTGTACTCATCCGTTCGCCTCCTCCCGCCTCCTCTCCGTCTGGCCTCCTCATCCGTCTCCGTCCTCGCTCCGTCACGTTACACCTCGGCCTTCTCCTCTCTCCTCTCTCCGGTTTCGGTCTCCCACTCTGATCCACCTGCGGGCTCCCTCCAATCTCTGCTGCAAGCTCCGCGTCTGGTCCTCCCGCCTCCTTCCTTCTCCGTCCTCCGTCATCCGCATCCCTCGCCGTCTCATCTCTCGCTCCGCTTCTCGTGCCGTCGCGTACGTCGCCGCCCCTTCCTCCCAGTGAATCCTTAGCGAGGTCATGGGTGACTGGAATCTCATTCCGTTTTCTTTCAGGGTTTTCTTCAGTCCCGCGTAGGACCTGCGTGTTATCGCTACCGCTGTCGAGTAGTCGTGATCAAATGATAGTCTTTTCCCTTCGATTTCAATCTTCTTGGTCCACGCGGTTCTGAATACCAATTCCTTAACCTCGAATCTCAGAAAGTTAATAATCACCGCCCTCGGAGGTCTGTCCGGTTGTGGTCTCGGAGCCAACGCCCTGTGGGCCCTCTGTATCTCCATTTTTTCCAGTCCCGTTTCCTTCAGTTGTTCTTTGATAAGCTTTTCCACATATAGGGTCACCGATTCCCCTTCGACTCCTTCTTTCAGTCCCCATATTCTGATGTTATTTCTCCGTGACCTCCCCTCCATGTCCGACATCTTTGTCTCCATCTGTTCTTGTTTCTGAATCACACATGTTAATACCTCGTGTATCTCCGTGTTCCATTCCTCCGCGTGTGCCGTCCTAGTCTGTAACTCGGTCACGTTTCTGTCCTGTTCCGCCATCTTCTCCTCCACCCTTTTGATTTCTGTATTCATTTCACCTCTGAAGTCCTCCTGTTCCTTCCTCAATTCCTCCCGTAGCTTCCCAATATCATTCCTTATCGTGTCCGTGTTCAGTTTTATCGCCGCTGTTATGTTCTCCAGTATCCCGGCCTGCATGATCACGGCCCATCCTGGCATTCCCGTGTCTGCCTCAGCGGTACCTCCCCCTTCTTCCGCCTGGCTTTTCTCGGCTTCGCTTCGGGGATTCTGTTTCTTCAGTTTCTCTCCTTCTCGTATGTTCTCCATTTCTATTTCCTTCACAATCGTTGTCTCTTCCTTACTTCTCGTGTGCATTTTCCTTTTTAATTACTTTTCGGGTCTTTTTTTATCCGTTTTTTCGCTCATTTGACCAGGAGCTCTATCGCACGTGTGTTACCCGCCTGCTCTCATACCGGAAGTCCATAACCTTTCTTCTTATTGTTAATAAACTTTTCTATTATTGATAATGACTCAGAATGATTTGTAAACGGCTCATCGTTTAGTCCTTTAACACTTTGGCTGCCGGAGGTTAAATTCATGATATACCATCTGTTGCCAGCTCTATTTGTCTATGGATAAGTTCCCCTTCTTTGCAGGGCTATAACCTTTTAAATCATATTGCTAGATTGCCATTATTAGGGCCCATTCAAAGTCCTATATGTATTGTTCATTGTGTAGCAACGTAAAACTTTTTCATTCACATATTCATAGTAAAATATGGTCTAATGTATAAGTATGTTTTCATCTCATTCTGCAGCTTTTTCCAGAATGTGATCTATAGCCCCAAATGCATTATATTGATGATGAAATACAGTTTGATGGCAATCGGCGCGATATAAAAAATTTCAATTGGACGTACTTCTAGAAGTTTCTACGTATCATCTGATGTTGACCGGATGGGCGGGGGATCGTTTATAATTCCGTGGGCAGCGTTATATCATTCATCTAGTGTGGGTCATATGTTCATCAGAGCAGTTTATATCGAACACTTTCAAAAATAACGCTGAATCTTACCGTATCTTCCTCGCGCCGTTTTGATCGATCAGCGTGGTGTAGACCGTTTTCGATTATGGGATGTTTATCCAGATGAACCATTTTCAGGTTGTATAATGGTATATACGTCCAAATCATGTTTTTTATCGAGTTATTGGCAACGGATCGCTGTGTGTTGTGACGAGCTCGAGTCCCGGGACATGTACCGAGTGCCCGGAAGTGGTGTGGGTGAATAGCACATCGTCCAAGTGGCTTCCTGTTGGGCGATTGCGCCGATCGGCCACCAGATGGCGCTCTTGAACCGCTGGAGGGTTCAGTGGGGCTTTTTGGTGGGTCTCAGGCCAGCGGATGGGAAATATGAATCCGATCACAGATTTTTGAAATATTGATATCAAAGACGAGTTACGGCGTCTTCGGCACCTTGAGCATGGCGGGGAAGGACGCCTAAAAACGTATTCTGGCAGTTAAAGTGTTAATATTTCCCATTACACCCCTTAAAGACTTTGGAGCAATATAGAGATAATTTAGATTTTTGCAACCCTAGCCCTACGTCGGGTTGATCGGTGGAGTCCTTTCTCAGCACAATGCAAGCTGTGCCTCCAAAAATCGGAGCTGTCCCTTTAAGAGTTTCAATTCTAAAAATGGATGTGGTTAGAGCTACTGTGACTGTATCCAAGCTCGTAGCACGTGTTATATGTACTTTAAGATGGTTCAAAGTGAGCAATGGCAGTTATCCACTACGAGTTAGAGACCCTCAAAAACAACAAAGAAAAATAATATAATGTGTGGGTAAGTGGTGTGAACAATCCTATCTTCATGGAACTAAATTCATGGCACTCTTCATGGAGGTTTTCTTTGGTCCTGTATGATCAAAGGAAGTCTGCTTGTTGAGTGGCTTTGATTTTCTTTTTCTCCCGATTTGATTAAAGTGGGAAAACAAAGGCATTCCATGTTCAAGTAACAATGTAAACAAACAGTTTATATAGGAGTTAATTTATGTATGTTTATATATACATGTTCTATACGCACTTGCCAATGAAAGGCATTTTCTCTTTTTTTCACTATAAGTTGAGTGCCTTGGTTTTTTCCTCATTGCTTCAAGACATATTCACACCCTCTACCAAAGAGCAGCTTATTTTTGGTACAACTATTAGTTTCAAGAGACTGGTCAGGAAAAGACGACTGGGTTCATATCCACAATGCATTTAAAATACGTCAAAAATACGAAAAAAGCCATTTTACGGAGCTCTTCAGACAGTATTTTAACAGGAAAATTAAACATTTAGATACAATGACACACTGCCAACAAATGTACATTTCTTGGTTTGAGAGAAAATCCCAAAATAAATTCCTGTTTCTACCAGCAGGGCACAGCCGTGACACCTTTAGCCGTGACACATCAAACTGTTTGGGCATCACTTCACAAGCTGTGCAGCTTCCTCAAACACAATATATCTTTGTGCCGTTACTGGTAATAAATAAGTTTGTGCCCTAGATAAAATAAAGCAATGTGCCTTAGATAAAAGAAAACATTGAGCTGCACTAGTTGTAGTTCTGTCAAAAGCATTGAATATAGTTGACCATCCTCACTTTTAAATAGACTACACAGCATTGGTTTTGAAGAAAATGCAGAGTTATTTGTCTGAGAGACTTCAAAAGTGTGTGAAAACTGGGGAAGCCCAGTCAGAATTATTGTCCAAATGCATCCTTCAGAGATCAATCATGGGTCCTGTCTTATTTACAATTTATATTAATGATATTGTCTCATCTTTAGGTGGATGTCAAGTTCATCTTTATGATAATTACACTATTGCCTATTTATTTATTACTGTACAATTAACCATTGAGCACCTGCCACTCTCATTTAATGATCTGCAAGACATGCTTATTGGCCTTAAGCTTGTACTTAATGCAAGCAAAACAAAACACACTATTGTTTACAATGATTTGCATATATCAACTGTGAATGGGTCTGACATCGAAAGAGTATACAAATATATTGTCATCTGGCTTGATGATAAATGTACATTTAAATACCATAGACAATCTTGCCAGTAAATTGGGAAAGAAAATTACTTATTGTACATGAACAGAACCAGCTTCCCAATGATTAGTAGAAAGCGGGTCGTTGAAGCAATATGTCCTGGATTATGAAGATGTGGTTCATAGAAGTGCTGCTCCTTCCACTCTGAAATCACTAGACACGGTATATCATTCTGCACATTCTGGAAATGACCACCGTATATCGCTATATTGCTATATTGGAACTATGGACACTATCACGTTCAATGTTTCAATGCCCCAGCTTCATGAAATGATCAACTCTCATTAAACATAAATACCCCACTAACCTATGGACAGTTTACAGTCTCCCTATTTCAGTCTGTGATTGTTTTTATTTTTGATCTTCTCTGTTTTTTAGTTATTTTGCATCTGGGTTTTTGTCTTATATTTATCTAAGCTGTTTTTCTTTTCCTTTATTTTGATATGATAGACAGTTTGGTTTTGTAGCTTAAACAGAGTTTTTGCAAAATAAGTCTCCTGCCATATTTTGCTCCCCTTAGATTTGCTCTGGTTGTGGGGGTACTAGAGACATGACCATGAGTAGATCGGACCTTCCTACGCTGAGCTATATGGTAACTTTCTTGCACCTACCGCATAATACCTCCGCAACAATGAGGCATTCACCTGTAGGGGGTAGGTGCACAGAATTTACCACATAGCTCAGTGTAGGATACTTATTTTGCAAAAACTCACAAAAAAAATCTAGAATATGCCCACTGAATTGGTACCAAAAAAGAGTTTGGCCCAAGGACTAGAAGAGCTACAGTATTGATTGTCAGGACTTCCAATTTGCGATCATGTTTTCTGTCATGCATACTGTTGCATGGGCAATATGCATACTATTTTACCATATCAGGAGCAAATTGCACTCAGATGCTCCGCAAGCCAACTGTGCTGACAGATATCAGGAGCAAATTGCACACCATAGGGCTAGTATATCATTTGTGCAATATCTTTAGTGAATAGGTCCTTAAGACGGAGCAAATAGCGGATGCAAATCACACACAGTTAAGGGTGCTATTAGCGGGCGCAATTAATTCTTTGTGAATTGGCCACAATGTGTTTAATATGCCACATAAACTAGAGCCACAATCTGGAAAAACAGGCATTTTTGGCAATTATTTTACTTGAACTTAAGGACTGCATACTTTTTTTGCAAACACAAATACTATACTTTATACTTATAGCACATGCATGAGCCTGGTCTCTTTTGAAATATAGAAATAGATACAAAATTCACTTTTAGTGCTAATGAAATAGAGTAACAAAGGTCTGAACTTGAGTTATAGAAAAACTTGTTACTCACGTTTTTCTGTAGTAGTTGCAATATCCAAAAGTATATATCCCGAAAACAGTCCTGCAGATTTAGCATAAAACACCTGTCGATTGCATACTGAAAGTAAATTGGATGCTTTTCGGGAACCACTTCAGAAGCACATGGCTGGCCTCTTTTGTTCAAATTGGCCCATATTCAAGATATTTTTACGATGGTGATCAGTGTTTCCCATTAATTACCTAGACTGTGGTGGCCCGCCACAGATAATAAACCAACATTTTTTTTATAAAAAAAAATATATATATTTATTACATGGCGTTTTCACATTCGCCGAAATGCTTGCTTGTGATTGGTCAATAGCACTCGTCAGAGGTCCGATATTACTCGATAACGGACCTCTGCCGAACAATAATGACCGCTGTGTGCAGCTGGACCAATCAAGCCCACTACACACACTGTATCAGTGCTGCTCAGCATATGCACAGCTGCACTCAGTCATGCAATCAGACCACAGACCTGCCGGCTGCCGATAATAATAATCACTTTATTTGGGCTGACAGAGCCACAGAACAACTGTGTCTGCATTTGATCTCGTCTTGTCGATGAATTAGGTATATTGTTTGTAAGTTAGCCATGTAATAAGCGGGATAATGTATAGCCTATACTCGGTCATTGTCGCAAAATAATTTACCTTCACTGACGTTTAAAACATCTCGGCTGCGCCTCGGTGTTCAAAACTCTGTGTCGGTCAATAATTTTTCGACAATGACCTCGTCATACATTATCCCTTACATATTACATTTTTTTTTTTTTATATATAAAGTTTCCCAATAAGGATGTATCAGTAGTATTGGCAGTGGTAGTAGTCGTAATAGTAATCCAGTATATATATTTTTTTCTAAAAAAATAAACCAGTTCAACACAGGTAACCACTTTTGCTTCACTTCTTTGATGGCTCAAATGTCTGCTCTAGTCCAGTGGTTCCCAAACCTCTCCTCGAGACACCCCAGCCGTTCCATGTATTTGTTCAATTCCACCACCACAACCTGATTCAACTAATAAAGGGCTAGTTAAGTTGAATCAGGTGTGCTGGTGGTGGAATTTAACAAATACATTGAACGGCTGGGGTGCTTCGAGGAGAGGATTGGGAAGCACTAGTCTGGTAGATTTTGTGTTTTGAGCACAAAGTTCATCATAGATCTAGCGTCTTTATTTTGCTCTCAAAGTGCACCAGATTGATGCATTTAACTTTAAAATTTACCAAAAAAATTAAAGTTTCGAGAGGGGCCGAGGTTCACCCACCATAGTCTCACAAAATCCTGTGGGAAACACTGGTGATATTGTTTTCTGTTGGGGATAGGTCTCGGTAGGTAGGTATATAGGCTTTGCAACATGGTAGTGCCCTCGGATTATTATGTTCATAGGTTGTTTGCTGTTGGGGAGGCATACAGCCTAGATCTTAGCGATATATAGCTATCATTCCAACATTCTCATTTCACCAGGTAGACGAGTAAGGTGTTAAATCTAGCGTCTTGATCGGGAATAAACCGATATTACTTTGTGTCAATTCCAAGCATTAGCCTACCAATGTGTTACTGTGTGCACATCTACTTGAGGGCTGATACCCATTTGAATAGGATATTGGATATGCCTGTACTGTGTGTGCGTGCGTGCGTGCGTGCGTGCGTGCGTGCGTGCGTGTGTGTGTGTTTCCCAATTTTTTTGTCATGGTGTTTCCTGCTATGGATAACATAATGACTTTTATTGTAGATCAGTGGTTTGCATAATATTAGATTCCCTAGAGGCTCTCTCCTGTGCCTTGCATGAGTGTAGTCGAGTGGAGGTGCCATGGCTGAGAGCTTAAACCTGCCATGATGGCAATTAGGCTGCTGTTGGATTTATTTACCGGTAAAATATTTATTGTCTATACAGTGATGCGTTTCAGGCTCAAACTAATATCCAAATAGGCGGCTGGGTGGTGCAGCGGAGATTGCGCTCGTCACCAATGCAAGAGACTCCGGTCTCGAATCCGGGTGTTGGCATTGCCTCCGGCTTCGGCCGGCCGTCATACTAACATTTGGCTGAGTTAGCGGGAGGGAAGTCGGGGTGGTAATCTGGCGTTGTGGACAGCGACTCCTACAGGTCAGGTCAGGGCGCCTGCACAGCAAAAGACAGGAAGTGGTGAAGGTAGTGTGACCGCCCACGCGTTACACTTCACCAATGAGAGTCCGCGCTGTCAGGTGAAAAGAGAGCCGCTGGCTGTCTCCGCATGTGTCGGAGGAAGCATGTGATAGACCTCAGGGCATAGCTGTCAATGTGTACGGTTTGACCGGGATTCTCCTGTTTTTTCGAGCTCTGCACGGCCTCTGTACGGCGTACGGATTGGTACGTATTTTGTACTTATTATTATTTTATTTTTTTTACAAAATGGGTGCAATTCTCCTCCGTGACAACAGGTGGCAGCAGTGTAGATTGGACCGTTATCACAGGAAGTCAGACCGTCGCGACCAGAAGAAGACAGCGACGCGACCGGAGCTCAGAGCTCAGGGGAGAGAGTAGATGAAGCACCGAGGCGGCCGCGGACCGAGGGTGTCATCAAATCAACTTAGCCAGTGTCTCTTGATTGCCCACTCTGTGGCTTTTGTCTCTGGAACAAAAGGTTTGCAAATCTTCTGTGGATAAAACAATACAAATGCAGGAATGTGTAAATGTGATGGTTGGTGAACACTAACAGCCGTTTGCTCCTGCTCCTGCCATTCCTCCACGGATAGCATGCTTTCACTGACGCCCAATTTCCTGAATGCGATTTATACATATAAATAAATTGATCCGTTTTAAAAGTTGTCGTGAATTGTCATGGTATGACAAATACAGTTACTGGTAACTCGCAGGCATTGCAGAGATATTGAGGAAAAACACAAAATCGCATTGGCTTTTTTTCTATCTCATTTTTCTCTGTAGAATGAATGAAAACTTTATTTAACAGATTGCAGAATGGGTACAATACAGTACGGCTCAATACAGACATACTACACAGACTTAATAGACACACACACACACTGTTCCAAAAATGATATTCCCATTTCCCACTGCTAAATTAATGACCATAGGTATTTTTTATAGCTTTTTCAGGAACATGGCATGTCTTTTTTTATCATGCATATCCTGTGTCTATATTTTTTTGCATTTTGCACAATCAATGCGGGCGTGACCACCTGCATTTCACTGTATGTGACAAATAAACCTCTTGATTCTTCTTGAGTTGTCGTATTAATATAATATAGGGGCGACAGTGGCTCAGGAGGTAGAGCAGTCGTCTGGCAATCCGGAGGTTCCCGGTTCGATTCCCGCTCCTCCTGGGCAGCGTGTCGATGTGTCCTTGAGCAAGACACTTAACCCCTAATTGCTCCCGATGAGCAGGTTGGCACCTTGCATGGTTGCTTCCGCCGTCGGTGTGTGAATCGGTAATATGTAAGTAACAAATTGTAAAGCGCTTTGGATAAAAGCGCTATATAAAAAAGCAGCCATTTACCATATGTAGCCTACAGTGATGAAGGTATAAAGACACTGGTAATACATTGATTGATTGCTAACTAAGGCGCAGCTCTATTCAGATGCAACCCCCCCCCCCCCCCACCTCTCTTCTGTGGAGAGTACAAACTGTTTCAAAACAGTTTTAAACACAGAATTCTTACAATTAGTTATTATATCTGTTCGCTGTTATACTAAATATGTTCTTCATGTTCTAAGTGGTTGCCTAGTGGAGATTTAGGATTCACTGACTGTAGACTGTAAGAAAAAAAGCTGCAAGAAAACTAAATGTCTGGCATCTATGGTTTCCAAATACTGTCAAATTACAGTAAAATCAAATGCATTTACAGATTACAACCTTTATTTAATGGTTAATATTTTGATAAAAGGTAATTTACTGTATTTTTATAGCATTTACACTCTACACAGTAGGAAAACAAAATAATACCGGTTTTGACCAGCAGATGGCAACGACGAGGCAGCTCCATTGGGAGGGGGCGGGGCCGGGTGGGAGGGGGCGGGCTGAGGGGGCGGGGCCAGGAGAAGGGGCGGGGCTAAAACCTGTACGGATTTTGAAATCCCAATGTTGACAGCTATGCCTCAGGGCTTCCTTGACCGACCAGCGCGCAATGACCAGGTAGGGGAGGGGGGGATTGGCATAACGACTAAATTGGGATGGGAGGAAAAAACACAGAAAAATCAGGAGGAGAAAAAGAGGAGAAAAAAATATATATATATTATCCAAATAAAGGATATTCTGTGACAGAATAGTTCTCGTTCAAGCCTGCTGTTTCACAGTGGTTATAAGACCAGAGTTTTAGGATGCCGTGAATGTGTGTATAATTTTGGAGAAATCATAATAGGATTACCTGGTGTGTACTTAGCTAATAATATAATATCTTCCTCTACTGATTATAATAATTCAATCAGTTTCAGTCCTTAACGTTAATGCTTCGTACTGTGTTAACCTACTGTAGCCTATAGTGGTGTAGGCCTACTATTCTGGTGACGTCGCAGTAAAACATGGCAGCAAACTAGCATTGCAATGGTAATAATTATAACTGGAATGGAGCCCGGCTGCTCTCCATGGGTATGGACATGGCTCTGAGATCCGCAGTGAGTGGGAGTAGGGAACTGGTCCGAAAACATAGAACAGTGGATGTGGCCTGAAATGGGGTGAGTCCGATCCATCTCATAGCTCCTTGTGTCCATGTTTTTAAAGCCACTCCCAGGGATCAGGCGGATCAAAGCCCTATTGATGGACCTACTCCTAAAAATATCTCTGTTGTATGTGATGGTTTGTCGTGTGGTAGGCGCAGTTATGTAGAAGAGAGGGGTGTGGTCAGGAGTGACCTGGTGGATCTTAAAAATTAGAGATATGTACACCCCTTGTCTCAGGTTCCTGTTCCCATAACCTCTGTACCTAATGATACAGTCTCTGCCACAGTTAGTCTGAACAGCCCATCTGCCTTCAAGGATAGGAAAGGGCTTGGCCTAATCCATTTAAACATACAAAGCCTCCTTCAACAACATAAGTTAGACCATCCTGATGTTCTGGTTTTATCGGAAACATGGTTAAAAAAATCTGACAATGACTCATCTGCAGCTTTACAGCAGTATAATTTATATAGAAGCGACAGAGCTGGCAGAGGGGGTGGGGTTGCAATGTATGTAAAATCCTGTTTGTCTGTTTCAGTATTGAATACCATCACAGTTCCAAAGTGTTTCGAATTACTTGTGCTGAAGATTGATTTGGGGCCTTGTAACTCTTTAGTTTTGATTGGTGTCTAATGTCTATAGGCCTCCCAAAGCTGAGGCTAGTGCTACTGATAAAATTATGGATATAATGTCATTATATTCTAATTCAGAGATGCTAGTGCTGGGTGATTTTAACTTGGACTGGCGGAATGCTGCTTCTAGTTACCTGAAGGAGGTGAGTGGTAACCTCTGCCTTACTCAGTTGATCACTGAGAGCACTAGACCAAACCCTAAAGATCATGCTAAATCCACTCTCATTGACTTGATATTTTCTAACAGATGTGACAGGATCTCTGCTAGTGGTGTTTTTGATTTAGGCATTAGTGATCATTGTCCTACGGTCTGTGTTAGATCCACAAAGCTGCTGAAATCAAGACCGCGTATTGTTCAAAGGAGAAATCTTAAAAACTTTAACCCCCAAACCTTTTTGGAGGACATTGCTACTAATAATAGTCTATGTTTAGCAGGGTCTGATAATGTGGAAACTGCACTGGATTCTTTTATAATGACATTTAATTGCTTTGTAGATAAACATGCTCCTTATAAAAGGACTAGGATTAAGGATAGGGTGGCACCGTGGTTCTCAAGTGAGCTGTCAGCATTATTTTCTGAGCGGAACTCTGGATGGTCACGTGCTAGACGCACTGGGGATACGCAAGACTGGCTTTCCTTCAGACAACTTAGAAATAGAACTACTGCAGCTGTGAGGAAGGCTAAATCTGATTACTTTTTAGACTTAGTCTCGAATTCCTACTCTAACCCAGCTAAATTCTGGGGTGGAGTAAACCTGTCCAAATATAACCCTGCTACATTGCCATTGTGTATTAATGTGGCTGATTGTAAAATCTCGGATCCTCAGGAAATTTGTCTTGCTTTCAATAAACACTTCATTGAGGCTGGGTCCTTATTTGACAGGTTGTCCACTGGGCTGGCTCCACTGGATGTTGACTCTGACCCTAGCCCAATCTTCGATCATGCCTCGTGTGTACCTACATTTTCCTTCCAGCCATTTTCATCTAGTGAAACTCTCAATATCTTGCAATCCATAGACCCTAAGTGTTCTACTGGTGTGGACAATTTAGACTATTTTTTTATAAAACTGGCAGCCCCTGTCATTTGTGAGCCATTGTCACACATCTTTAACCTTTCTATTGCATCTGGCCCGCAAGTGTGGAAATCTGCCAAGGTGCTCCCCTTGCATAAAGGAGGGGATAGGGATAGGATGGATAACTATCGTCCTATCTCCAAACTATCATGCCTAGCCAAAGCACTGGAGACCTTGGTAAACAACCAATTAAAAACCTTTTTCTCAAGTTGCTCAGTAGGCTTGGGCGGTATGACAGTATTATGGTATACCACGGTATTTAGAAATACCGACAGTATTGAAAATCAATACCGTCAAAATCAGTTGGGTTTCAGTTTATATTTACACTGAAACGGAGTTTCGACGGGGACTGCACACACACAGCACGGCCAGCAGAGGGCACTTTCCTAATGATTGATTGGCTATTGTGAGTCACGTGAGGAGAACACAGAGGTGCATCACACTAACCTCAGTAACCTGTATGCATTTCCTCTATCTCTGAGCAGACTGCTAAAGCTTAAGCAATAATAATAATATGTTACAATTGAACGATGAAGCGTCGAAGTTAACCACCGTCACTCCAGCCCACGATGAGCTCCCTGACCACAGATGGCTAACGTTTTGTCAAACGAGCTAAACTTGCACACACTGTCGTATTTGGACAATTAAAGGACTGGAGTCTGTTCGGATTTAAGCAAAACCCTCGCCGCCACGAGTCGCCAGTGACTTCATCCAGCACAACGAGACTACAAGAGACGGAGGCACTTATTTGGGAATGTAATATAAAACGGGGTGAGTGAGTGTTTTTTTAATCATAATTCAACTGGCTCACGTTGATACGAGGCTAACTAGCTACCGTTAGCTCACGTCGATACCTGGATGGTGCCGGCAGGCGGCAGTGTCTACTGGCTACCTTCTGTGATTTGTTTACTTCGAGGTTGAAGAAAGTGCACTTTCAGGTTGAAAGAACGGCCCTAATCTCAATGTGTTTCAATATAAGCAAGCGTTATGTATGGTGATAATAACGAGTATATTGTTAGCTCCGCCGCTGGATGCTGCGGGCTTCTGGCTACCATTCTGAGAGCTAACGATAGTAGTACTGGATGCTGCGGGCTAACTGGCCATCTCCGTGATTTGTTTACTTGGTAACACGGGTTGCCACCCCCCCCGCTGATGAAAATGAAAGTCATACCGTCATATACCGTATACCGGGGTATTAGGTCATCATGGTATGACGGTATGAAAAAAATGATACAGCCCAAGCCTATTGCTCAGTGCTAAGTACTCACCAATCAGGTTTCAGAGCAAATCATAGTACTATTACAGCTGTTACTTTGGTCACTAATGACATTATTTCAGCCCTGGACAATGGGAAGCATTGTGCAGTTCTCTTTGTAGACCTCTCAAAGGCGTTTGATACAGTAGACCATCACTTGCTTTTGAATAGTCTAGCTAGCATTGGCCTGGATAAAGCCGCTTGTGCTTGGTTTCAGGACTATTTATCTTCAATGTGTCAATCTGTGAATTCAGGTAACTTTCAATCTGATTTCCTGCCATTGTCTAAGGGTGCACCACAGGGTTCGGTATTGGGGCCGGTCCTCTTTACAATCTATATTAATGATATTGTTTCTAGTCTTTCAGCACTAGCAGGTTGTCAGGCTCATCTTTATGCGGATGATACAGTTGTCTACTGCATTGCGGATACTGTTCAGGAAGCTATTGTGAACCTGCAGCTTGCGTTTGACACTCTCCAAAATGCTCTAGCTAAGCTCAAGTTAGTGCTTAATGCTAGTAAAACCAAGTCTATGATGTTTTCTAGAGCCAGGGTTATAGATTATGACATGCTACACCTAACAACAGCAAATGGGTTGCATATTGAAATAGTTAGTGAGTATAAATATCTTGGTATATGGCTGGATGATAAACTTTCTTTTAAATTCCATATAGATAACCTAGCTACAAAATTACGGCAAAAGATTGGTTTCTTGTACCGTAACCACGCTAGTTTTCCTATGTTCTGTAGGAAAAGAATTGTACAGGCTGTTTTTTTGTCAATATTGGACTATTGTGATGTCATTTACAGGCATGCGTCTGCGTCTACATTAAGGCCTTTGGATTCTGCCTACCACTCCGCCCTAAGATTTATTACGGGTGACAAATATGATACTCACCATTGTCTTTTGTATGAGAGGGTAGGCTGGCCATCTCTCTCGTTGCGACGTAGTTATCATGGGTATATTATTATCTACAAAGCAATTATTGGCAAACTTCCACCTTATATTACATCTTTGTTGGTCTGGAGTGCTGTCACCTACCAAACTCGTTCGAATGATCGGCTTGTGCTCAGGGTGCCTCGAGTTCGGTCTGAGCTTGGAAAGTCTGCCTTCTCCTACGATGCTCCATACACATGGAATACCCTGCAAAAGACTCTAAAGCTCGGAGCATTCCCGTCATTCATGGAGTTTAAAGGCATTGCACTTGACCTATGTACTGAATCATGTAATTGTTTTTAATCCATCATTGTAGTAATTGTAATTCATTGTAATTAATAACTGTTATGATATTTGTGTCCTTTGTTAACTCGTCATCACTGTAAATGAGGGAAACCTCAGTGCTTTCACGAGTATAAATAAAGGTTTGAAATGAAATGAAAATGAAATAAGTTTGGTGTTTCAACTCCCCTGATGAGTTGGCTAAATAAGGTCAAAGCTGACCTTGCTGCTAAATTAATAAACCATTACGATTTATTCTGGTACAGTATTTCAAACGATGACATGGTGGTACATAATGTATTATAAACGTTTTACAAATCTATACAAACAGGGTGCAAACTACAGGGGCTTCTCTATATTAATTCATAATATGTATTTAGTTACTATTTCTGGCCATGCACATTTCTATATCGTTTTCTATATCAGTTTGATTTCTATATCATGGGGTGACAGTGGCTCGGGAAGTAGAGCAGTCATCTGGCAATCCTGAGATTCCTGGTTCGATTCCTGCTCCTCCCGGGCAGCGTGTTGAAGTACTTGAGCAGGTCGGCACCTTGCATGGTCGCCTCCGCCGTCAGTGTGTGCATGTGTGAGTGAATGGGTAGAAATGTGAAGAACAAAATAGCAAAACGCTTTGGATAAAAGCGCTATATAAAATGCACCATCAATTACCATTATATCATTTAACTATTTTGTAAGGCATTTTCAAAGTAACAACCCCGACTGGTTGATGTGTGGGGGTGATTCATGGCCATAATAGAGATCCAGCTAATATGCTTTCAGCAGACAGCAGACTCATCATGTCGAGAAGAACACAAGGAAGCTTGCTGTAAAACACATCTCTTTAGCAACACATTTGCTGCTAAAAAGTTTCAAGAATTACTGTACCGTCACAAAGCTTGAATACGGTTCTTAAATACCCATTGTTCCTAGGAATGTGCTACCTTGGGGCTGGATTTGAGGCCTAATGTGACTGGAGCCTTTTGAAGGAGGACGACTAATTATGCACATCCGAATGTAGCAGATAGTAGAATGGTTTAAACAATTGGAAAACAAAAGGTCCCCCTCAGTGTGTACTGTTCCCTAATTTGATTCCTAATTGAGCGTATAAAATACAAATACAAAACAAATGTTTACACCAAAACACTTTGGCAAAGCTAAGTGCCCCGGGGCAGAATCTCATCGGTGAATAGAGCTAGCTTCCTCTTCCCCCTCTCCAAATCCCGAGCCGCTCCCCTCGCTACCCCCACGCAACATGCGAGCGTGGTGACGTGACTCCGACCCATAATCCGCCAGGGAGTGTCGGCACGCTGTCACGACGCCGCTGACATTTTCACATGTAGCGCGGAGGCTGTCAAACACAGCGCGAGGGCCAGAGGTGAAGAGTGAGGGAATAGGGCGAAAGGAGAAGAAAAGAAAAGAAAAGAAAAACACAGGTCTGGTTATTAGAGTCTAACAGCGGCTTGACAGGCTACCCTGAGGCTGTAGACCGTGTTGCAGAATGGGGGGATTGGCCTGGGTTTCAGGGGTTGGGGCTAATGTCACAGACACTGTGAGTGTCATTACTAGCAGCTCTGGACCCTTGTAGACAGACGCCTGGAGACAGATCAGCTGTCAACGTCTACCGCTAAAACAGTTACAGTAACAACAACCTGCCAACAGGCCTTATTTTTTTTATATTTTTTTTGTATTACATTTGTATACATTTCTCCTGTTAATCAGATTTTTTTAATTGAGTTGTATAGTGACAAATAGGCCCTAGAAAATCTCCCTTTTTTACAGCCTAATGTTGGCAGATATGACTACAACAACAACAGAAGCGATGACTCTCTCTCGTCATGGTATGCCGCGTTCACCGGCAATAAATCCAGCCTCTCTACAGCCTAACCTGGCATAAACAAATCATCAGATTTGCTCCTCCTGTCTGATGGTGTTTGGGGAGCAGTGATGAAGTGCTCAACATGGAATGAAAAAGAACAAAAGTTATGCCCAATGTAATGTGTCCATATGCCCAAAGTAATGTCTCCTTATCCTCAAAGTAAGGTGTCCATATGCCCAAAGTAATGTGTCCATACTATGTGTTGTAGATAGAGATAGAGAGCGTATCTGTGTGTGTGTGTGTGTGTGTGTGTGTGTGTGTGTGTGTGTGTTATGTACCATGAGCTTGATCACTCCTGTGTCACTGGGCATGCAGGTGATGGCTGCTAATTAGCTAATTACTGCTGATTGGATACCTGCTGGCAGGTTAAAACCAGTCTCTGAGACACACATGCACTCTGTCTGTGGCTAGAGGGAGAGTTGTCACGTTCTCCCATTCTTTGTTCTTTAGTTTGTATCAGTATTTCATTGTTAGAGTAGTCTTTTTGAGTTAAACACAGGTTTTGGTGTCGGTTTGCACATAGGTTGCGTGCCTTTGAGCCAGGGTCGTAACAGTTGGGAGCTCATCCGGGATTGAATTTGGAAACAAATACCCCTAGAATTTGTTTGGTGTTTTTTTGTTTTGTTTTGCATGGTGTGTCGTGGTGCTATAGTGTGGGTGGTGTTCGTTACATTTTGTGTAACGTGGGGGCTTGAGCCGATCATCAAACAGGTGAGTATGCCCTTATTTGTTTGTAATTTGATGTGACTACTTAATGCTGTTAAAATATATAGTTTAGTGCACACCACATGTAGGTAGGGACATTATTTTCTGGTTGTTTGTTAGCTTCCTGTGCACCACATACTCCTGGGGCAGTCAGAGAAATGATTACCATATACTTGACGGGTGGATGGTCAATATGATCTTTGGCTGGTAGCAGGTGTGGTTGAAGAGGGTTAGGTCTACAGGGCATTAGCTTAAGGGTAGGTAGGATAGGGGGCCAGAAAACACAGGTAGTGTGGTAGGGCCTGATTTAGTGTTTCTTAGGGTAGACATGTGGTGGGCCGTTTTGACTGCAGTTTAGATGTAGAAGCGTAAGTAGTCATATCAGGTTATAAGGGGCACCCGTTTGAATTTGTTTGTTGTATTTATTTTGTTTGTTTTGAGTGTTTGGATAGCCTACCTGTTAGCACCTGACCTCCTGCGCGTATGACACAGCTAGTTATTCAGGGTGGTTGTTTTTATTTTTTATTTTTTGCAAATTAGAAAGGTGCGCTCGATAGAGCACACATTTCCACCGTGTCTCCTTGTAGTTATTGGTATTGGCATTAGCATGCTAACGCTAACAAGGGGTGCTTCAGCGGTGCTTCAGCGGTCTTCTGTGGTTCTTTAGTGTTTCTTCAGTGGTTCTTTGGTGGTTCTTCAGTGGCTCTTTAGTGGCTCTTTAGTGGTTCTTCAGTGGTTCTTCGTGGTTCTTCAGTGGTCCTCAGGTAAATTGTGTGTATGCTAGGGTGCTTTTGGTGACTCTAAAGTGAGCAGGTTGTGGCGCTGGTGCAGTAAAGATGGCTTCCATTAAGGATTTTGTTGATCACCCTTCTCATGACATGTTGGAGAGGTTTTCCAAAGAACAGCTTCTGGAGCTTGCTGTGCACTTCAAGGTAGAGCTTACTGCCAGTGAGAAACGTTTGAAACCAACTGCCTTGAGTGCTTTGAGGGTTTTGCTCGTTAGGGAGCAGGTGCTTGCGGCGAGGGTGGAGGAGCCTACTTTGTCTGACGCGTCTCCGCTACTATCTGGTGCGGAGGGTGAGTGGAGGCTTAGAGAGTTGGAGTTTAAGGAAAGACAGCTACTACAAGAGCGTGAGGAGAGGAGAGGAGAGAAGAGCGTGAGGAGAGGAAAGAGGAGCGTGAGGAGAGGAAAGAGGAGCGTGAGCTTAAGGAGAAACAAATGTTGCTGGAGCACGAGCGTGCGCATAAGGAGCTTGAATTTAAGCATGCTGCCTTGCAGGTGGGTGCTCTGCATTCAGTCGCGTTCTGGTTTTGATGTCGGCAGGAATATTAGGATGGTGCCTCCTTTTGTTGAGAAGGATGTGGAAAGGTATTTTCCCCTTTTTGAACGGGTGGCAACCACGTTGAAGTGGCCTGATACGGCCTGGACACTGCTGCTGCAGTGTGTTCTTGTTTGTAAGGCGCAAGAAGCCTATACTGCTCTGTCCCTTGAACAAAATGCTGACTATGAGCTTGTTAAAGCTTCCATATTGAGGGCTTATGAGTTAGTCCCCGAGGCCTATCGTCAGCGTTTTAGAGGTTATCGCAGGTCGGAGGGACAGTCTTATGTTGAATTTGGAAGAGAGAAGGAGAACCTGTTTGACAGGTGGTGCACCTCTCAGAAAGCAGAGTCAAGAGAGCAGCTTAGACAGTTGATTCACCTAGAGGAATTTAAAAGATGTGTTCCTGATACCGTTTCCACTCATCTAAACGAGCGTAGGGTATTGAAGATAGGCGACGCTGCTGTCTTCGCTGATGAGTTTGTGTTGACACACAAGTCCGTTTTTGTGGAGGACTACCGTGTTGAGTCCAAGGATAGGCGTCCTGTTCAGGGGGGCCGTTTCCCAAAACCTGCGTCTGCTGGTCAGTTAACTTCACCTCCTAGGCGGGGTGGTTCTGCTAGTGCATTCCCAGAAGGGATTATATGTTTCTACTGTAAAGAGCCTGGTCATATCGTTGCTGGGTGCCCGGTGCTTGAACAGAAAAATGTCAGAGCTGTGGCTCTGGTAGAAACCATATGCAGAACACATATGCCAACGTTAGAGGGTGATGGGGAAAGTATCAAACGTGTGGACAAAGAGCTTGAGGGTTCCTCAAGATTTATGATGGATGGATTTGTTTCCCTGACTAATGCACTAGAGTCCAAACAGGCTATAAAAATTTGGAGAGATACCGGAGCTTTTCAGTCCCTCATTCTGGAGGGGATTTTGCCGTTTTCAGAAAAGTCTTCTTTGCATTCCGGTGTCGTTGTTCGTGGCTTTGGAGGTGGATTTGTGGATGCACCTTTGCATGAGGTCACACTCAATTCTCCCTTAGTATCAGGCAATGTTGTTGTGGGGGTATGTTCTCACATTCCCATAAGAGGGGTGTCCTTCATTCTAGGGAATGATTTGGCTGGTGACAAAGTGTTGGCTACTCCAGTTGTAACTCCCATTCCTGTGGTTTCTGAGGTCCCTAATGAGCTGGCACAGAAACATCCAGGAGTGTTCCCTGTGTGTGCTGTGACACGGGCAATGTCAAAGGACAAAAGTGATGTTGTTGATACTTCGACTTGTGACATTACACTTAGTGACACATTCTTTGTTGAATTGAAAAGTGTACCTGTTGAGAATTTTGGAAAGCACACTGTGGATAATGCATAATGATTCTCTTGATTGTGCCTTTGTGTCAGGCCTGGTGGTGAAACCAGAGTTGACATGCGTGCCGGATAGGCATGTGGCAGGATATGATCTGGCAGCGCAGTGTCTCAAGGTATTCCCAGCCTGTACGGTGGCTGAGGACACAAACGTATTGGAGGATGAGTGTGGGAAGGATGCTATGAGAGATGCTGTTGATTCATGTGACACCGTGCTAGTTGAAGAGGCTACAAGGCCTGACTTAGGCTGCCAGCCTTCCCACAGTAGCTCTATTGTCCCTGATGTTTCACTTGTGGGCAGGGATGGTCCCAGTATGTCAGTTGATGATTCTGACATTGATTCACGTGTCCACACTGACTCTCTGCCATGCACTAGGTGTGATAGTCAACCTAGTTACCTGTGTCCTGTGGAGCAGGAGCCGCCATCGCAACCTGGTCTGATGAGGACAATGTTATTTTGTGTGACGCCATTTTAGATGGTGTTCCATAGGGGTGGACGGTATAAACGGTATACGGTATAAACGGTATGAATTTGCTCTACGGTATGGATTTTGCCTATACCGTGTAACCGGTAGTGCAGCTCTAAAATAGCAATGACGTCATGTAACCACAGCGCGACTATTTCACTCGCATTTGCCCCTAAAAATAGATAGAATTAGTCATAGATAATAGATATGTGCGAACTGGAAAAAGTTATTTAGGAGGCTTCGCGCAGTGCCAGCCCCTCCCGCACGCATGTAAACACGGGTCTACTAGTAGTCTCGTGGGACGGGACGTCTCCCTGAGCTAACGTTAGCTTAGCTACCGTTACAAAATGACCCAGTCAACTATTCACTTTTAGTTTAATACATGATGAGGCATTGTCTAACCGAACGGTATCTAGTCGGCCAGCTACCGATAGCTCCTGACATCAACAAACGCTCCATCAAGTCTAGTAGAGAGTAGACGTGTATGATAGCTCCGTTAGCCGTTAGCTCACGTTAACGCAAGTTGGTTCACCGTTCAAAACGAAATGTCCCATTGAACTAAATAATTCACTGAGGCGTTGTATTAACGTTATATATCCGGCTAGCAGTAGCTACAGATAGCTCCTGATATCAATGTCTTATAACACTGATTCGATGCGTATTCGAGCTGAGGGCTTGCTGAGCACAGTTAAGTAACGTTATGCCAATAGGGTCCAGGTGCAGCGCCGGAGAATCCTGGCCGTAGCTCTGCTCGAGGCTACTCGAGTATAGGTCCAGATGCAGCTCTGGAGAATCCTGGCCGTAGCTGGAGGCTACTAGAGTACACACAGACAGTGGAGCTTGTTGCGTGGTGGCGATGTCTCGCAGATAATACAAGTACAAGTCTAATTATATAATATATATATTTTATAAAAAAAAAGAAAAAATAATTATATAAAATAAAATAATTTTTTTTTATCAAAAACGATGATACCGTGATATATACCGTTACCGTCTATGCTTCAGATTATACCGTGATATAAATTTTAGACCATACCGTCCACCCCTAGTGTTCCAGACGCTTTTGTGACTGATGTATTGCCATGTTCCAGGGACGGTGGGGCTGTACCTGAGGCGGTACATCCTACTCTGGATGTTCACGGTTGGCAGTATCCTGAACTGCCAGTGCCAGGTGGGATGGATATGGGCGCTGTGGTGGTATCAGAGATCTTGATCTTTGTTTTTCTGTGTTCTGTCCTGTTGAGCGCAGTGAGCTTAGCTCTCAAATTGATTTTGATTTGCAGTCTATTTTTGACAGGTCGGTATCGGTGGAGGGGCCTGTTGAAATGGAGCTCATATATGATAACGCTGCTGTCGGGACAAAACCTCATAACTCCAAAAACCCAACTTTTCAGCAGATGAAAAAAACTAACACAGATTTGAGGGTGAATAGAGTTAGGAGGTTTAGACAGATGATAGGTTTAATGCTTTCCCATTGTTTAAACTTTGTAAAACCCACACACACATATGGAGGATGATCTACGGAGTTGATTTATATAATAAAAAAAAGTTCAAAAAATGGAGTTATGAGGTTTTGTCCCGACAGCAGCGATAAGGTCTTGGTTTGTCGATGGGGTCCTAAGTCTTACGCCACAGGGGAGGAGGCGCCTGCCCCACTCCAGCCATATACCGCAGTGGCGGAACCTTTTGTGAGGTCTAGCTTGCCCGAGAGTCGGGACAGGGTTGTTTTTTGTTTTACGCAGCATTGGCGAATGTTCCACAGTGGGGAGCATGCGACACGGTTGGTGGTCGTGTTCGACAGGGGCCGGCCCGTTATCGCTGTTGTGGTAGTGGCCCTGACAACTAATGGGTCACAATATTTTTTGTTTATGGGTTTGATGTGTGATGGTTGCCATTTTGGTGGAGGAGGTGCTATGTACCATGAGCTTGATCACTCCTGTGTCACTGGGCATGCAGGTGAGGGCTGCTAATTAGCTAATTACTGCTGATTGGATACCTGCTGGCAGGTTAAAACCAGTCTCTGAGACACACATGCACTCTGTCTGTGGCTAGAGGGAGAGTTGTCACGTTCTCCCATTCGTTGCTCTTTAGTTTGTATCAGTATTTCATTGTTAGAGTAGTCTTTTTGAGTTAAACACAGGTTTTGGTGTCGGTTTGCACATAGGTTGCGTGCCTTTGAGCCAGGGTCGTAACAGTGTGTGTGTGTGTGTGTGTGTGTGTGTGTGTGTGTGTGTGTGTGTGTGTGTGTGTGTGTGTGTGTGTGTGTGTGTGTGTGTGTGTGTGTGTGTGTGTGTGTGTGTGTGTGTGTGTGTGTGTGTGTGTGTGTGTGTGAGTGAGAAAGAAAAATGGAGAGAGATAGAGGAAGAGGGGTTGAGTGAGAGGCAGATAAGTAGAAAGAAACAGAGAGAGGGAGAGAAAAAAGGAAAGAGAGAGAACGCTTGAGAGCAGTGCATCACTCCTGCCCAGTGGTCCAGGTCCATTTCCAACGC
>NC_140177.1:72621841-72636841 GCF_963971535.1 Notolepis coatsorum | reverse complement strand
ATCACTACTTACTTCTAAAGAAACTATCTAACATTGGGTTGGATGATAATGCCTGTGTCTGGTTTCAGGATTATCTATCTTCTAGGCGGCAGTGTGTGAAGTTAGGTCAAGCACAATCTGAATTCTTGGCCATGACTAAAGGTGTGCCACAAGGTTCAGTTTTGGGTCCTGTCCTTTTTACAATTTATATTAATGATATTGTTTCTATTTGATATGGATGTCATTCCCATTTGTATGCTGATGTAGGGCTGGGCGATATGGCCAAAAACGTTATCGCGATAAAATAATAAAATAATTTTCATATCACTCGATATCGATAATTATCGTCGATATACATGAAATAATTATTTCTGTCAAGTTTAATTAACTTCTTATGCCCGGCACCGGCGGGCTATTAATAGATATACTCAATTTTTGCTGCGGTAGAACGAAGACGTCACTACGAGACGAGTTGGAGAGCCGTTGCGTGTCGAGCCAACCCTTTGAGAAACGTTGTGGTCCCGGCTTGAATTCTCCATGAATGTGTCCATATAAATCCATTTAGTTAGATCCAACAGCAGACACTAGCGTTTGTTGCTGCGAGGTACTTGCATAGGTAGTTGCATCAGTTCCAGGCGCAGCACGAACTTTAATGGTTCTTGTTCGTGGCTGTCGGCTAACGCCACCACTCCTTTCCGACTGAATGCGTTTGCATTCAGTGTACTCTAATGAGTGATAAACGTTTAGGTGATAGAACATGTTTGTTGTGTTCCCCGTTTTTGTTAGCACCGGTCGTCGACACAGTTTGCAGCGAACGCTGCTCTGATTTTTGTCCGACTTTAAAAAGCCAAAATGTGTCCATACTGCCGACATCGAAACACCTTTCTTATTAACAATTTCCTCTACATTTGAGGCGCTAAAGCTTGCGGTGGCCGTAGGCGTAGGGTTGTCATCTCCTTCGCTGTCGCCATCTCCTTCACTGGAATTTTCATGCATTTTCCTAACTAAAGTTGCTAAACTAATCTCCTCGGAAATCAAAACCAAAACAGTAGCACATCTGGAGCTGTGGTGCGTAAGCGCGTCATCACGTAACGTAGCTCTATTCCTGATTGGTTGTTAGTGCGTGTGCTGATTTCCAAGCTTGGAAAATCGATATATCGAAACTTTGCAACCACGTTTCATGTTTATTTCGAGGAAATAATTTATCGCGATAATTATCGTTATCGTTTTATCGCCCAGCCCTATGCTGATGACACAATTGTGTACTGTATTGCAGACTCTGTACAGTTGGCCATTGATAAATTGCAACTTTCCTTTTATGCTCTACAGCAGGGGTTCCCAAACTTTTTCAGCTCGAGACCCAAAAGAGAAATTTTGTGTTTCCCCGGGACCCAAACTTACAAAAATACATCATGAATTGCCATAACATACATTTATAAACTACTGATAAAGAACACAACACACCATGAATTTCAAATGTATATGAACTTATAAAAGTACATAAACATTCTTGTGGAGTGGACTTCTCCTGATGTTCTTGTGTTGGGTGAAACCTGGCTTAGGGAGAATATAGATAGTGCTGATGTGGCACTTTCTAATTATAATTTTTATAGAATGGATCGTTCAAGTAGGGGGGGTGGGGTTGGAATGTATCTTAAATCTCAGCTTCAATTTTAAAATCAGTTTCTCTTCCCAATTGTTTTGAATTTCTCACGCTTAAAGTCTACCATGGTCCGGACCCAATAACAGTAGTCGGCATTTACCGCCCTCCTTCAGCTGACTCTCATGCAACCAACACTTTGGTGAATCTGCTGTCGAAGTTCTGTGAAGATGAACTGCTCGTTTTAGGTGACCTAAATCTTAACTGGCTAAGTGATGTTTCTCTGCAGCTTAAAAATCAAACCTGCAGCATCAACTTATCACAACTAATTACTGAACCAACCAGACCAAACCATCAAAATCCTCCCTTTTAGATCTAATCTTCACCAACAGGACTAGCTAATATACCAGTGGTGTCTTTGCATTGGGAGTCAGTGACCACTGTCCCATTGCATGTGTGAGAAATATAAAAGTGAACAAGACTACATCTCAGCTGGTTTCTAAGAGGAACTTTAAGAAGTTTGTTGCAGAGGAGTTCCTGGGGGATCTGGATGACTGGGATTGGAGTTGCATGGGCCAATTCGATGAGATAAAGGACGCTCTTAACTCCTTTATATGTGCATTTAATTGTTTTGTAGATAAGCACACCCCATATAAAATGACTAGGATCAAAGATAGAGTGGTGCCATGGGTTACTCATGAGCTGTCTACCCTCCTTAATGATAGGAATAATGCCTGGTCCCACTCCCGTGCCAGACGCACACATGATCCCCAGCACTGGCTGTCATTTAGACAGCTCAGAAATAAATGCACTTCAGCTGTAAGGAAAGCTAAAACGGATTACTTTTTAAATCTTGTAACCACCTCCTATTCTAATCCTGCCAAGTTCTGGGGTGCAGTTAATTTGACCAAAAATCGGCCTTCTAGCACTCTGCCCCTTAGTATTACGATAAATGACTGCGTGATCTCTGATCCGAATGACATTCACCTTGCTTTTAATAAACACTTCTCTAAAGCTGGTCACCTATTTGATAGGTTGTTTCCAGGTCTCCCTCCCCTGGAGGTCTCTGATGATGTTCTCCCCATGAATCATGTCCCTCATTTCTCCTTTCGACCGTTTACATCTTCGGAGATCTTCAAAGTTTTAGAATCCATAGACGCTAAATCCTCGATGGGCGAGGAACAATTGGACTCTTTTTTCATAAAATCAGCTGCGCCAATTATTAGAGAGCTGTTAACTCATATTTTTTATCTATCCATTTCTTCTGGCTCATTCCCACTGAACTGGAAGTCTGCACGAGTCATCCATAGTCCATAATCTGGATAACTATCGTCCAATCTCCACCCTTCCTTGCTTGGCCAAAGTACTTGAGACCTTAGTCAGTTCGCAATTGAAGTGCTTCCTTTCAAGCCATTCTATTCTTAGTCATCACCAATCCGGTTTCAGACCTGGCCATAGTACAATCTCTGCTATCACTCTTGTAACCAACAATATAGTCTCTGCCTTGGATAGGAGGAAGCACTGCACGGCCCTCTTTGTCGACCTCTCAAAAGCCTTCGACACGGTCGATCACCACCTGCTTTTAAAAAAGCTGTCCGATATCGGCTTGGATATGGGTGCTTCTGCATGGTTTCGTGACTACCTATCTCTCCGACGTCAATGTATAAAATCATCACATGGCAATTCGGAATTCTTAACTGTTACAAAAGATGTCCCACAGGGTTCGGTGTTGGGGCCTGTACTTTTTACTGTCTACATTAATGAGCTAGTCTCTTCACTAACCGGTTGCCAAGCCCATTTGTATGCAGATGACACTATTCTTTACTATATTGTGGATAGCCCGCTGGCTGCTACCGCCAACTTGCAGCTTGCTTTTAATTCATTGCAGGACACCCTCTCTCAGCTCAGGCTTGTCCTTAACTCGATGAAAACTAAATTTATGATATTCTCAAGAGCTAGAAATGTGGACTTTACTAAACTTCTCATATCTACTATTGATGGCTCTTCTATAGACAGAGTTACCGATTACAAATATCTTGGGCTATGGCTCGATGAGAAGCTCTCATTCAAAACTCATATTGACAGCCTCGCCTCCAAGCTTCGGCAGAAGGTTGGCTTTCTATTCCGAAACCGGTCTAGCTTCCCTTTGCTCAGTAGGAAGAGAGTTGTAGATGCGGTATTCTTGTCAGTATTGGACTATGGTGATGTTATCTATAGGCATGCAGCTGCATCTACATTGAAGCAATTGGACTCTGTATATCATTCCGCTATTAGATTTATCACTGGTGACAGTTATGATACTCACCACTGCATTCTTTATGAAAAGGTGGGCTGGCCCTCTCTTTCTCAGAAGTGCAGTTACCATTGGTACTTGTTCATCTTCAAAGCCATTAGTGGTAAACACCCTCCTTATATATCATCCTTGCTGGATTGGAGTCTTGGTGCTTATCAGACCAGATCCAACAGCTGGCTTACTCTTAGGGTTCCACACGCGCGTTCGGATCTGGGCAAGACAGCATTTGTTATTGATGCCCCCAACACATGGAACGCTCTTCAACAAACCCTAAAGTTAGAGGTCCTCCCATCTGCTTCTGCTTTTAAACATCTGGTGTTAAATCTCTGTTTGTCAAATTGCAATTGTTTTTAGTTTCTTCTATATTTCTTATATATATTTTCATTGTGTTGCTCATGTGTGTGTAAACTCGTTGTCATTGTAAATGAGGGAAACCTCAATGTCCTTCGAGTTAAAATAAAGGTTACAAACAAACATCACAGCAATAATCAGAGTGTAATGTTAAGTTGCTCACCACCTCATAACATATGTACATACAATTTTGTAACACTTTTAAATGAACAAACATGTTCTACTCTCCTTTCTATTTCTCACAACCCTCCCTCCACCCCTCAACCTTAAACCCCAACATTGAGCAACATTCTGATTCATTTGTACTGACTTATTAAAAAATTCTACTGACCTGACATCATGCTAGAAGGGGTATAATATTTCATCTATGGCACAATGAAATCTAATGAGAGGTATGTGGCTGGTTGAAGTTTTCAACCAGCAGATCTATTCTGGGATCTATTCTGGGTTTTTGAAAGTGCTATTCTGAGGTCATGCTGAGCATTTAGTCTGTTTCTGTATTTGTTTTTCAGGTATGCTAAAGTGGAAACCCAGATTCACAAAAGTATGTGGTGCCAAACTGAATCAACACATCTACAGCTTTTGTATTACAAAAAAATTTAAAACTATTTATTTATTGGCGACCCAATAAAAACGGGTCTGCGACCCATTTTGGGTCGATACCCTAAGTTTGGGAAACGCTGCTCTACAGGATGCCCTTGCTAGTCTTAAATTGGTTCTTAATGCTAGTAATACAAAGTTTATGTTGTTTTCAAGAGCCAGGCATATTAACTTTGATGATGTGAGGATATCTACTGTCAGTGGCTCTTGTATAGAGAGTCACTGAGTATAAATATATTGGCCTGTGGCTTGACGAGAAATTTACATTTAAGTTCCATGTGGACAATCTTGCCTCTAAAATGCAACAGAAAATTGGTTTCCTGTACAGAAACAGATCAAATTGTCCTCTAATTAGTAGGAAAATAATTGTTGAATCAGTCTTCTTATCAGTTTTGGACTGTGGTGATGTAATTTATAGGCATGCTACGGCATCAATTCTTAAACCTCTGGATTCTGCATATCACTCAGCTCTTAGATGTATTACTGGTGACAGATATGATACTCACCATTGTGTCCTGTATGATAGGGTGGGTTGGCCTTCTCTTGCAGAAAGGCGCTACAAACACTGGTATTTATTTATTTTTAAAGCCCTTATTGGTAAACAACCTGTTTATATCTCTTCACTGTTAGATTGGAATATTGGAACCTATTCAACTCGATCGAATGACTGGATGGTTCTTAGGGTTCCTCAAGTTTGTTCTGATCTAGGGAAGTCAGCCTTTTCCTTTGATGCCTCTAACTCATGGAATGTCCTTCAACTCTCTCTGAAATTGGAGGTTCTCCCTTCCCTTGGAATGTTTAAACGTATGATTTCAGACCATTGTGTGACTGACTACCTGTAACTGTTTTAGCTGATCTTTTAAAATGATTTTGAAACGTTTTTTATTTAAAAAATGTCTGTGAATATTGTTTGAACTCAAAACTGTGATTGTGTTTGCCGAGCATGTTTTACGTCCGGTAAAACACAGAACTGTGATCGTTAGAAAAACAGGTTTCAGGTTCGGTAAAATAAAATAGACATAGAATATACCTTACCTTAGCCAGAAGGTATTCCAAAAAGAATAATTCCAAGTGATCGCATTGCCATTGCGATTACCAGTGTATATGTCTATACATGTGTCGATGGTAAAAATATGCTTAGGCAACGGAATTTCAAGGCGATCAATGTGAATCTCTGTTCAAGCAGGAGGAGGAGCCCTTACAAAAAATACACGCCAATGCAATTCCAGTTCAGACACAGATTATACTGCCACCTGGTGATATACGATCGGCATTGCAATTCCAATGTATACAAACGAGCCAGGGGCGGCTAGAATGATCCGGATGATGATTTAGAATGGTCATCAGAGGAAAAATATCAAAGGATCTAAAAACGTATTATTACATGTTTGACGTTCAAGCGTTGGCGAGCAAACTGTTCCATTACATACACACCTACACACATACAGTATACACACACACACACACGCGCGCGCGCGACACACGCCAACATCTCTGTGACCGGACAGTGACACACGAATGGATACCCACACACTCATAAATCATAACTGCATACATGAATTTGGATCAAATCTGATGAACCCTGACCTGACTGTGACATGGCCATCATATGCATGGATACACATACAGGTACAGCTATGCGTACACATACTGTACACACGCAAATATGTTAAAGTTTAATCTCTGAGGATTAATTCATTCAAACCTTTATTTATTCTGGAAAAGGACAATTGAAGTCACCCTAATTTGCAATGTCGTCGATTATAATATAATAAAAATAAATAATAACATCTCTATCTACAGTATATAGCACCCTTCACACATGGACCGCAGCCCAAAGTGCCCCACAGCAAGTAGCACAAAATTAACATAGGCATAATAATTTGCATACAGTCGACAGAATAAAAACAATGTATAAAACGCAGACATTTGTCTTAACAAGATCACAACATATCATGAAACAATGCAAGATAGAAATCCCTAGCTAAGCTTGTAATTTTTTGCAGTGTAGCATGTATAGCTACATGCAGTTTGCAGGCGAAGACACTCACAGAGGCCTACTGTACAGTATGTCTCTCTGACCTGCGTGCATGTACACAATTATAATACACAGATGAGCCAAAGTACATAAAATATATGCATCAATGCATAGGGCATAGACATGTATCGTGACATGAGGCAATCACACAACACTGGGCACACGACACTGGGCACACAAACACACACGCTACCATTAACACATCTACAGACACACGCACGCACGCATGCACGTGCACGTGCACACACACACCAGAGCGTACACCTTCCTGGCCAGGACATATTGGGTTACAGACTTTTTTTTCTCCTCTTGGCTGCGTCTTAGAGGTGCTAGATTAAATGCCATTCCTACTTTACTACAGATGGCTCTAAAATAAATCAAACTCCACTCACACTCACGCACGCACTCACATACACACACACACACATGCATGCATGCACATGCACATGCACAAACACACACACACACACACAGACACACACTCACACACATCACACACACACACACACACACACACACACACACACACACACACACACACACACACACACACACACACACACACACACGCATACATACAGACACACGGCTGGGAGACATATAACATGTCGGTACACCCAAACACTAAAACACCTGTACGGTCCAGCGCGTCTGCTCTTTGTATTTCAATCACTGAATCGATGGCTCTAAATTGATTGTAGCTGAGCTGGGGCCAGGGATGTTCCCCCTGGCTAGCTGCCCTGCTCCTCTATTGATTGGATCTGAGAGAGCCAATTGCTTTCACACTGGATTAAGGTGTTCTGGGGCAGCGAGCAGGCGAATATGGGGGCATGGAGAGAGGGAGGAAAGTGGGGACTGGAGAAGAGAGAGGGTATGGAGAGAGGGATGGAAGTGGGGAGAAGAGATAGGATATGGAGAGAGGGAGGAAAGTGGGGAGAAGAGAGAGGGTATGAATGAATGAAAACTTTATTAAACAGATTGCAGAATGGGTACAATACAGTACGGCTCAATACACACAATTGTTAAGGGGATGCAGACCTGAGAAAGACGTTTGTCTTGTTTACATCAGGGTCCCCCATTTTCAATTCATATATGGATATGGAGGGAGACTGCATGGTAACAGCACTAAGGTCAGGCCAACTGCTTTGCTAATCACTTTAAGACCCTCTTGATATGATACTATGCACAGATGTATATGAATACTACGTGTGCTTTGTGACGACCCTCCCCCACACTGTTTGCTTGCTTGCTCTGCTTGTTCCATTGTCTCACAGGATTGGTGGGTGGAGCTGGCAGAGCAGAGCTGGAGAGGGTCATCAGAGCGGGGCACACCTGGGCCTGCGTGTCACACCTGGGCACACCTGGGCCTGCGTGCCCCAGACCTTTATACACTCAGGCTTCCTTTAGTATTGGCTTCATCTCTCCACCTGTGTGGTTATTTTTGTTTGTTTGGAAACATGCCTTTGTGTTTACACTTCCAACATGTATGCACTGCCTACACACTGATACTCATCCATATTGGCTGACATGTTTTGTTATTTTGTACTTTTCTACAGTTATATTTAATACATTCATTTTTGTTATTTCTTAAATTGTGCCTGTCTCCCTTTTTGTTGCAAGCTTGAGTCAGCCTGTAACAGCATATAGATGTATCTCTCTCTCTCTCTCTTTCTCTCTCTCTCTCTCTCTATATATATATCACCCCCAACCAGCGGTGCGTTCCTCATATCAACTCTGATTGCACGCACGCTAATGACGTCACGTGCACACGCGTTCCCGGCGCGTGCGCATAAATGTTCCCTCGCTTAAGCACAGACCAGAGCCTTATAATCATGACTCTGGCACAGACTAAAGACGATGCCTAATTGCCTCTACGAATGGAATGTAACACATTTCATTCACAAGTTAGGTGTGAATGTATCTGAGAACGTATTTAACACACCTGACGACCGGCACTATTGATATGCAAAGTAGCCCAGGTGGGTACTTATAGCGAGTGCAGTGCATTCCTGTGTGCACGCGCGTGCCGTGCCACATCCGTGCATGTGCGTGCACGCGCTTCTGCTCAAATCTTTGGCTGCACGGAGTGCAGCCTCGTCCCATGAAGAACGCATCCCTGCCCCCAACACACACAGCACCACAATCTTTCAATCCTGCGGATCATGAGGCACTAGCTCAGTTCAGGGATGTAATCTCGTTTGACCCTATGGGCTAAGTAACCCTATAGGCAACAGCATTTCACTTCAAAGCTTCACTGAGTTTGTTACACATTCCTGCTTGAAAGCCTATTCCCATAATATGGTGGAATCACAGCCATTCACACAATCAGCCAGCACCACAGACACGGCCTGACCCCGGATCAACTGGTCAACACATTGGGAGAGTTGCTCTTTTGAGTTGGATCTTCTCTGCTCCCATCCCGTATCTGTCCTCTAACAAGTCCCAAGACACAATCGCTATCTGTCTATTTCTATCTCCCTCTCCTCTCTCTCTCTCTCTCTCTCTCTCTCTCTCTCTCTCTCTCTCTCTCTCTCTCTCTCTCTCTCTCTCTCTCTCTCTCTCTCTCTCTCTCTCTCAATTCAATTCAATTCAAATGGCTTTATTGGCATGACGTACTTCTACATGTTGCCAAAGCAATATTAAACATAAACATGGATTACAAACAGATATAAGTACATACATCGTAAAATAAAACATCAAGTATTACGGCGTAAACATGTCAGGTGACTGTCACTCACTGTCCCTCAGTTTGTGGCAGGCAGCAACATATGCTGCTGCTAGCTCACAGCTTGTTGAGTCCTCCCCTAGTAGGACTGGTAGTTTTTCTGTATCTGGTAGTGCGAGAAAGCCTTTTTTTATTAATGGGTCATTGACGGATAAGACTTTTCAATAGACCAATTTTAAAATACAAAAAATAAGGATATATTTGGCCATTTTTCAAACATTTGGAATGTAGTGTATACATGCATTTATGCAAAAAACCCAAATTAAGAGATTTTAGTGTTTTTAAAGTTGAATTAATAGGACATGGCCTTAATAAAAGTAATTTGGGGCGACCGTAATTTATCTCAAAATGTATATATTTCCTTAACATTACTAATATTTTAACAGGTATCAGTAATTAAATATACATCTTAAGAAAGACAGGCTTGTGTGCCCTTTAATTTTTTGTAAACCATGATTTCACAAGTTTATTCTATAATGGCAGTGTCTCCCTCGTAATGCAGTTACAATACCCATATTTGCTCTAAAACCCATAAAACTGATTTAAAATGTGTACAGATAGTATCCACTTAAGCATAGTATACCAGTGATTAATATTTGAGCCAAAACTGATGGATATTCTATTTTGAATTTAGTACAGTTATTGACAATCATTGGTTACCCTGCATGACAAATGGTCGCCCCAAATGATGAGAGTAGTTAAAAGTCTATTTAAAATGTTACACAATGCAGTTCAGACAAAAGAAAACTGAACAATGTTTTTATTACAATCTTTTCAAGTGGTCAACAAAAATATTCTTCAATTCATTCAAATATCACAAAAGTTAAACATGTTAACATGCGAGGGCCCACATGTGGAAGATTTTCCCACCTGCACTTTGGTAAACTTTACCGGCTCGGGTCTGCATATATTTTAATACAATATATATATCGAATTAAAGCCCTATTTATTGCCCGTCGATAGCCATTTCAGGTGACACAATCCGTTCAGCGGTTCTCGAGTTACATGCCGATATGTGAGGTGTGCGCCGAAGTACACAGTGTTGTACAAATACAACATCGACTCCCGGGGCTCTAGCTCCGTCAATCATTTGGCACGGTAGGTTACAAGCTTCGTCAGGAACATTCAAATATCACAAATGTTAACATTAAACATTCAAAAAGTTAAAGTGCAATACACATTACATGCTTCAGGAACTTGAACATTTCACAAATGTCCATTTTCATGTCCTCATATCAGCATTGGTTTTGTCAATGTATGAGAGCGAGAAGGTGGGTTAAGTAGCATCACTTTTGTGATGGTAGTCACATTGGACAGGGATTAACAATTTAAGTCAATAATAAAAGGTAAACAGAGTTGTATGTATGGAATAAAAATTAAACACCAACACAGTTCTATAGTCAATAAACAATAACCACCAACATAGTTGCATGGATGAAATCAACGCTAAACAACTACAACACAGTTGAATCAGTTCCTTTTAGGGATGGCACGATACCACTTATTCATGTCCGATACTGATATCACAGCCTTGAGTATCTGCCAATACCGATACCCATCCGATACTCCCTTAAAAAACAAAAACCTGTGTTTAACCTAGCCATCTATAAAACATCAAAAACTCTCCTAAAGGAAAACATACATACCACACATGACTCAGTTATGCAATAGTGCTGCTGCTTTTTATTTTGTTCAAATTATTTAGTTAATATGTTAATAAGACTACAGCGATTTCATGACGGCTTCCTGTCCTCACGTCTAAAACGTCTGTTTACCGGTACAATGCGTGGAGTTTCCAATCATTGGTAAACAAACATAGTGCTGAAAATATACACTTTGACTTCTGTTTTGGTAGGGTTAGGGTCTTTACTCTTGACATTTGAAAAAGAAACACAACATTGTACTTATTTTCGAGATAGCCGTGTCAGAGATAATGACGGTTTGGCAACATGAAGTGAGGCTAAGCGTCGGAAACCTACATTTTCAACAACAGAAAGGGGCTGGTCGTCCAGCACAATAAATGTGGTTATTTTCTCGGTTTTCTTCAGCTTTGCTTTGTTACTGTCTGCAGGGAGTTTCTCTCGCTTCTGAATGGTTTCCAGCTATGTTAGCTGCTGCGACAAAACTTTTCCTCTTAGCATTCGTTGCACATATGAACTCGGCATACTCCCTTTCCATGATTAATCTGCAAGTGTTGTGTGGTGTTGAAGTTTTCAGTGTTGCTGCCACCCCTAGAAATACTTGTGTTGCAGATATTACACTTGGCTGTGTTGTGTTATTCCACAAGTATACATGCAAGTCCTCTGTATTTGTTTGTGCGTGTCTTCATTCTGTTAGCTCCACCATACAGGTCCATTATTATCCGCTCTTAGTCTACTCTGCCCTGCATACCTGTCTGTGACCCCAGTACGGTGGCCTGTACTCTGTGTCGTATTAATGCACACACATTAGCATAACACCACATGCTGTTTTGCCTTTTTCTTCTTTGAGCTTAAAATAACTCCACAGCTGCACGCTTCTAACAAGTTGACTTACGTTTAGCTAATGCTAACATTGTTGTCACGCTACTATTGTTCACGTGATGGCATGCTTTACGGCCTGTATCGGATCGGAAAATACCCTGTGAATTTGGCCAGTATCGGACCAATACCGATACTGAGTATCGGATTGGTGCCATCCCTAGTTCCTTTTATATTATCTCATGGTAAACCGCAGGCATTTCAAATTGAGGTACATGTGCATGTTTTAACAAATTAGGCAACCTGAACACCTAGAATAAGAAGCACACCAAAAAACAAAACACTGATATTTTTTACATTTAGTTAAATTATTAATGTTCGGTTATGACATCATACGGTGACATCACGAATGTTCCAGAACGTTCGATCATGACATCATACTGTGACATCAGAAAATTTCTAGAACGTTCGGTCATGACATCATACTGTGACATCACAAATGTTCTAGAATGTTCGGTCATGACATCATACTGTGACATCACAAATGTTCTAGAATGTTCTATTATGACAAATAAGACGGTTCAATGACTTTATCTAAATCCAATCAATATTCCTAATGCCGTTTCAATGTAAGGTTATAAAAATAAACATATAAACATTCATACAATACAATATAGCTTTGGCTCCTACAGTCAACATTCCCCAAATATATATCAAACACAAAACAAACTTTGATCAGATTATAATGGAGATGTTGCACAGTGCAATCCACTGAACATTTATTGTTGAAATATGTCACTGTTGATCATGAGCTGGATAGCCTATATAACCTATGGTTTCAAGGGATGTTAAACCTACTGTAGAATCAAAGTAAATGTTAGTGATTCAAATCCTCATTTAGAGGTAGGGGATCTTGCTTGCCCTGCTGCTCTTCTCTACTTCTACACCAGCCAGAACTGGTGGAGTGTTCTCCATGGATGGTGGTGTCAGGTCCAGCATCGCCTTTTCCATCTTTTTCCTTCTCCCTATAACCTCTGGATGCAGCCTTCTCCCTCTCCGATAGCTCATCTGACTTCACATGGAATGTTGTTTTCTTCTTGCTGAAACAATAGTGTATAATGTGATACTAATTCTGGTGGGCTAAATTACATACAAACTTAAGTTCAAGATATTACAGAAAAGGTCATTCCTAATCCTACTAACATGACAGTTTGAAATACACCAGAGAAAGATATACTGCATGTTACCTATAGTTTTTTTTACCTCTCTCTTTTCCTGGCAAGATAGTCTGCATTGACCCGCTGTCTGTAGTGAGCAGTCTTCTGTTTGCTTGTTTGTGCCATCTAGAAAATAGGTTAAACTAGTTAAACATGACTAATACATGTACTATTACCTAAATGGAATGTCATGCTATACCGTTTTAAAATTTCTCATAAGATGATACAATACTCAAAAAGAAACGTTAATTCCTAAATAGGAATGAAAAATGACAGAAATGTTGAAAAATATATGTTAAAGTATACAAAGAGTTATGCTAAAACAAAGAACTGTATGTATATAAAACATGAATAAAATATAAATATACAGAAACTACAAATACAGGACATATATCTATCATCTAAAACACTCAGCAGTGGTCGCCCCACATGATACTCGGTCGCCCAGATGATGTTTTTAAGGTCAGTCAAATATTACAGGCTAACCATTAGCTACAGAAACCAAACTAGCTAGCTCTTACCACATGTCACTATCAAATTCATCATCAAAATATAGATTTTCAGATAAAACGTATTATTCACAGTTTTGGGGCAGTCGTCCCACAAGACATCCAAAAGTGGCAAGTACATTACAGCAGTTAAAAAAGAGATTTATTTGTCAATATGAAAGAGACTTACTAACCTGCTAGTTGTTTATCTGGGTCCCTCACATGTGACTGGCTGATGCAACATCCTGTCCTTGAGGTGGTTTCAAAATAAAAGTCCCACAATTGTGTTTTCTTGATGGTCGCCCCAGATGATATTTCATAAAATTAACATATGCGGACAACATTCGTTTGTATATTATGATGGAAGTATATGTGCAAATGCTTCATAATTTTGTCAATGAATGCAAAACATGTTTGAAATTATGCCAAATAGGGCAAGGGAAATATTTAAATAGATTTAAAGTGATTTTAAGCCTGTTGTCCAAATAGAAGTCAATGCTGGACGGTCGCCCCACATGGACATTTGACACTTCAGTTAGCAGAAAAATTACCAATAACTAAAATGTTTGGAGGAGTTAGAGTGGGTCTGTATATGGGGAAGGTATTAGAGATACATGTAATCTTTTTATGAATTTTTAAGTTTTTTTTTAAGGTAAGAAATTCAGTGGGACAGAAAAAATAGGCGTCACGTCATTGACCCTAATTCAAATTTTTTAAAATACGTTTCTCTAATATATTTATATTTTTCACATTGGTGAGGAAGTGCCACTCAGTTTCAGGCTCACTGAGGGTGCAATGACAGCACAGCCTTTGCTCTGCAGGAAGCCAGGTTTTCCTGTGCCTCCCCTTTTCAACAGCGAGGCTGTGCTCACTCAGTCTGTATTTTGTCAAGGTTCTTTTTAGTTGTTGATCAGTCACCATGCTCAAATAATCTGCTATGGTGTACTGTCGATTTAGAGCCAGATAGCACTGCATTTTGCTCTGTGCTTTTGTTTGTGTTTTCCAATAGGTGATGTAGTTTTGTTTTAGCTGTGTAGTAATTTGATTGATTCTGATTGGTGACGTGTTCTGTCCTGAGGTGTGTTAAGAGAGCAGGTTTGTGGGTTCAGCCTCAGGACCAGCTGGGTAAGGGGGTTCCTGATGCTCCTCAGCTCTTGGCACTGCAGGGCTTGATAATGGTACGAGAGGGGGTCACTTCGTTTTAGGTGTGTCCAAAAGTTAATTGCTCTTTTTGTATTTTTAGTATTAGT
>NC_140177.1:72606841-72619341 GCF_963971535.1 Notolepis coatsorum | reverse complement strand
TGTCCTCCACCTACATGTGCTGTAACATTGACACCATTGAAAATGTGGTTTGATACAGATGTGCAACTTATATTACTTATATTAACTAAAAAAGGATGCCACACACTCATAGCATTGATGCATAAAACGTTTTATTTAGTGATGCACGATATATCGGCCGCCGATATAATATCAGCCGATATGTAACATTTTTTACACATCGGTATCGGTTCGATGTCAAGATAGGTCCAATATGGGACGGTAAAAAAAATTAAAAATTACAAAAGTTTAAAAAAAAATTGTTTTGGAAAATAGCTCTTTATTTGACTATCATAAAAAGTGTTTTCTATACAGAGATATCGACATCGGTAAATATCGGTATCGGCCAGAACAGCAATATTAATATCGGTTATCGGTATCGGCCACAATTTTCACATCGGTGCATCACTAGTTTTATTATGGCATTACATTTGAGATTAAATAATTATTTTATTTTTAACCGTTTTAGATCACTTCCCGGTCATAGCTGCAATATATGCCTGAAAAAATCCCCCAAAACTTAAAAACAAAAGATTTACAAAGAAATATTCCTTCATATTCCTATATCAAAATCCAATCATGTTTTCTTCCTGTAAAACTACATATGTGTCATTCTTCTGCGCAAACATCGCTGTCAAACATCTCTGTCAAACAACTTAAGGACGTATACTTAAGTCCTGTGCTAACCAGCTAGCCCCAGTGTTCACCACCATATCATTTACATTTAGTCATTTAGCTGACGCTTTTATCCAAAGCGACTTACAAGTTCTGTACGACAAGTCATCAGGAAGGAAGGGCACAACTCTATCAGCTGAGTAACAATGTTCATAAAAGTGTTGCATGCTACAGTGTAGGTTCGTTTATTAGGACAAATGCATGATAGTAAGGTTAGTTAGGGTTCAACATAAAAATAAAATAATTATTATTATTATTTCAGATAATGGTTGAAGAAGTGCGTCTTTAGTCGACAGGGAAAGATTGGACGGGTTTTGGCCATATTCAATCTATCCCTGGCTGAGTCCGTGGTACCCGCCTGCTTCAAGTTCAAGTTTCAAGTTTCTTTAATAGTTGTCATACAGAAGTACAGAATACTTTTATACAAAATGCTTCTTACTGTTACGCTCCAGAGACTGTGCAAGACAAGATAAGTATGAAATAAAATAACATAGTATAGCATGTAAATTAGAAGTAAAAAAATGAGGTCACAGTGTTCAGTATAGACATATGTACAATGTTCGATGCAGAGTAGACGTAACTGAGTTACCATATAATATACAATACTGTGTAGTGTACTAATATACAATACTATATAGTGCAAGTCAGAAATAGGATGAGGTGCAATTTAGGTACAATTTACAGTAGGTGTACGAGTTGTAGTGCAAATCCTTTATCAATAAATATAAAGTGTGTTTGTGTGATCTAAAGTGTGAGAGTGGGTGCTGCAGTGTGTTGTTTGTTTAAGTGAGTGTGTGCGTGTGGGTGTGTGTGCTGTGTGCATTTGATGGTTGTTGCATAGTGTTTATTGTTCGTTTAGCAGCCTGATGGCCTGGGGATCAAAGTGTCAACTATAATCCCTGTACCAAAAAAATCCTTTCCAGCAGGTCTTAATGACTACAGACCGATGGCACTCACCTCTGTGGTCATGAAATGTTTTGAGAGGCTGGTTAAGGATTACAATTGTGCCTCCCTCCCCAGTGATATGGACCCTTTGCAATTTGCATACAGGTCAAACAGGTCCACTGACGATGCGGTCTCTCAGGTACTACACAACACCCTCTCTCACCTAGACAGCCAGAAGGGGGGCTATGTGAGACTGTTGTTCATTGACTATAGCTCAGCGTTCAACACCATAGCAGGGCTGTACACTGCGATGATATCATCGCGAATTGCCCCTTTAATTGGCCGTTGCGATTGGTAAATATTATCTGGGGGCGGGCTTGCGAGTAGTGCTTTCAAGCCTTGGATTCGCATTTCACTCCTAAATTATCCAAGGCGTGTGATGACGTCACTCACGCGAGCTGAGCAGTGAGCACTCAGCAGGTATGATCAGCGGGAACAATCGACTGAGCACTCACTCTGATAGGGCAAGTGTACCGGTGGAATATGTCCCCGCGTCGGCAAAATGTCAGGCTGAACGCGCGATGCATCTTGTTGTAGCGTCTTTGCATCATCAAAAACCGATGCATTGATATAATTTCCTCTCATCCACTTGTCAGCAGTGCACTGTGACTGCACACACACACAGCAGATACTATTGCTTCGCTACTACATATAAGGCGAGAGCCGCGTCACAGTTATCAACAAACAGTGGAAGTCGAGGAGACATGAATAGAATTGCTCAACATGCTAACGCTAGTAGCCTCTGGCTAACGCCAGTTAGCCGTTCAGCTAACGCTAAACTAGTGTCTTCTAACTAAAGTGACTCTGCAACACCAGTACCATTAGTGAGGAGGGGGGGGTATATTGAAGACGCTTGACAACAGGGGTTCAAAGATAACTTCACATTTATTGGTTATTCATTTCTTAATTATATCGCTTCATGCAATCCATCCAGGCTGGCTGCCTCCGTGTTGTTGACATAATGGAGCTACGGTCGTCGGAAAGTATAGACGACGCATCCTAGTGACCTAGTCTAGTGTGTGACATCATCAACTGTCGACGACAGCTCAGACGGGGACTCTCTCTCTCTCTCTCTCTCTCTCTCTCTCTCTCTCTCTCTCTCTCTCTCTCTCTCTCTCTCTCTTCTCTCTCAAATGGCTTTATTGGCATGACGTACTTCTACATGTTGCCAAAGCAATATTAAACATAAACATGGATTACAAACAGATATAAGTACATACAAAATATCATTGTAAAATATAGTATATACAAAAATGTTCATCATAAAATAGAACATAAAATATTACGGCATATCTCTCTCTCTCTCTCTCTCTCTCTCTCTCTCTCGTGTGTTTTTAGCTAAAGTGGATAGAAAAGACAGTTTATGCAAAAGTCTTCTTAGGCACCCAAGAGTTTTTATATAAATTGTCTTACCGTAGATTCTTTTATTTTTAATAATAATATAAGCTGCATATAAGGAATACAACCAAATCCTCTGTCATACCATAAAATTGTATTATTTATTATTATTATTATTATTATTATTTTGCATCGTGTTGAATCGCATCGTATCGCCCCGAATCGCATTATGTTGAATCAAATCGTATCGAATCGTATCGTATCTCAACAGGGGGTGAATCATATCGCATCGCCCGGTGCTTCAAATGTATCGATAATGTATCGTATCGTTGGCACCGTATCGAGATGCACATCGAATCGGCCTCAGTGAGGAGATGCACATCCCTACAGTATAGGGCCCAGCTGCAGCTCCGGAGAATCCTGGCCGTAGCTGGAGGCTACTCAGTCAGTACACACAGACAGTGGAGCTGGTTGCATATAGCGAGCATTTAGACTTGTTGCGTGGTGGCGATGTCTCGCAGATAATACAACTACAAGTATGATTATATAATATATATATTTATTAAAAAAAAATTATATAAAAAATTTGCCCCTAAAAAATATTTTTTGCCCCTAAATTTCTCATTTAGGGGCAAGTGTGCCCCTAGTGAAAAAGCTTAGCGTACAGCCCTGCATAGTCCCCACCAGACTGGTGGACAAGCTGATCGAGCTGGGTCTGAGCTCCGCTCTGAGCGCCTGTATACTGGACTTTCTGAGTGAGAGGCCCCAGGCGGTCAGGGTGGGGGGTCAGACCTCCAACACCATCACCCTGAGTATCGGGTCCCCCCAGGGATGTGTTCTGAGCCCCCTGCTGTATTCACACTACACACATGACTGTGTGGCCAAGTCCAGCTCCAACTCCATAGTGGTGGTGGGGCTGATCTCTGACAACGACGAGAAGGACTACCGGGAGGAGGTTGATGTACTGGCACGATGGTGTCAGGACAACAGCCTGCTCCTGAACATTGGTAAAACCAAGGAGCTGATCGTGTATTTTAGGAGAACACAGCAGGACACACACACACCACTGTCAATAAACAGGGCTACCGTGGACAGGGTGAGCAGCTTTAAGTACCTGGGGGTCCACATATCAGAGGACCTGACATGGACAACACACATAGACTCAGTCGTAAAAAAGGCGAAGCAGCGCCTCTACCACCTGAGACAGTTAAGGAAGTTCAGAGTATCGAGGAAAATACTCCAGTCCTTCTACTCCGGAGCTGTAGAGAGCATCTTGACTGGAAACATCACTGCCTGGTATGGAAACAGCAAGGCACAGGACAAGAAGGCCCTACAGAGAGTGGTGCGCTCAGCCGAGTGTACCACGGGTATTGCACTACCACCCCTGCAGGACTTATATAACAAGAGGTGCAAATCCAGAGCCTGCAGGATAATGAACGACCCCCACCACCCCAACAACAGCCTGTTCAAGCTGCTGCGGTCAGGCAAACGCCTGCGCACACCAGCAACTAGGACAGAGAGACTTTGGCTCAGCTTCTTCCCCCAGGCCATCAGAGCCTTGAACACTGAACTCTCCACACACAAGCACACATGAGCACACGCACAACACACACACTGTACACGCTCACACACTAACAGTCACTTTAGCACACACACACACACACACACATGCTGCACACGCTCACACTCAACGGTCACTTTACACAATGAAAAGGTCACTCAAAAAAGAAAGAAACAAACAGGAGTGGTTCTTGTATAGTAAATAGATGGATATAGCAAGATAGCATAAGGATATATAGTATAACTGTATATTGTATAGTATAGTATAGTAGTGTACATAAGACCCAGTGCCTCATCCGTAGCTAACACTGTATTGCACTATCGCAGGACCTTAGCATGTCTTTTACCATGCATTTAGTAAACTTTATGTACATTATACCTGTTATGTCTTATTCTTATTACTTGTATTATTGCACAATCGCTGCGGGCATTACCACCCGCATTTCACTGTATGCCTTGTATGCCGTGACAAATAAAAACTCTTGACTCTTGACTTGAACATATCTGCCCAAAGAGGAAGTAAACTAACCAGTGCTACCTTTACTTGTATTATTTCCCTTAACATATTGAATAATTCCAATCGTGTGACGCCTGTTTCTACCACTGGTTAAGCTTAGGCACTCTTTCGAAGTTGGTTAATGTTAGAGTTTGTCTTAGAGCAGGGCGATAGAACACCAGCCCTGATTCCAAACTCTAACCTTAACCAACTTCGAAAGAGTCGCCTAAGCTTAACCAGTGATATAACTAGGCGTTAGGTAGTTTGCAGGCTGTTAGACCCGGAAATAGGCGCAGAAACAGGCGTCACGCGATTGGCGCACATGTCACATGACCAGAAACGTCAGTGGCCAATCAGATCGCGGAAAAATGCAAGTTAGTTGGTATACAGAATGTTTTTCAACTGCATCATAATTTTCTACATAATTTTCTCTCAGTCCCCCCTCTGCCTTTGTAAAAAAGTCAATATGCATTTAGGAAGAGTTGCAGGTGACGAGTGTTGGTGCTGAATCTCAATTGAATGCTACCAAACGCTGTCAGCTGAACCCACTGGGGCTTTCTCTTGTGGAGCATTGCACGTATGTGGTCCAAAAATATGTTTCTCTTCTCAGAGTGGAGAAATTAATTCTCACATATTGATGTGGAGGCGCCAAATGTTAAGGCCTTTTTGAAAACAGTGGACGTGCTGTATAGTCCAATCCCCCTCGATTGGCTGTGATTGTTTTCGCAAGCTGAAAAACTGTTTAGTAAATGTACTCTATAGCTTTATTCCTGTCTGTTCCAGACCAATGATCCAACTGCAAGCAATCGGAAGGCTAGCTAGTAGCAAGATTACTGCTTAGCATGCCAGATGTGTAGGCAAGCTAGCATCCAGCCTTATTGTGGTAATGTCACGCCCACTTTTGAATGATCAAATCAAACCTTCCTGATAAGGTCATGCCTGTCTATCCTATTTCAAACCCGGCCCTCTTTTCTTGATCCTCCGATCAACTGTTCCCTTCCCTTCTTCCCTTGGACAAACGTTATCTGGCCAACAGATGGAGTAAAGTATTCCTAGCGCCGTTCTACTGGCGGTAATAGGTGGCATCTGGTGTATTGGCAGACTGGCTATACGTGTCATTGTACTGTAAATATCTATCAATTAAAAACATTTATCCCGGGGAGCTCCAGTAGCTCACCGCGTACCTCCAACGCTATTTCGGCGTCGGGGACAACCGTGCGCGTCACGGATCTGGGGTAGCGAGTTCGACTCCCGGACAAGCCGTACTTTCTCAGAGTGTCTTTCCCCCCATTCAACCTGTTTCTGTCGGTCATACTTGACCAGAAAAAAAAGCGATAAACGCGAAAAGAACCAGCTGACTGGTCAAAAGTAAAAAAAAAAAAAAAAAAAAAGAAAAAAAAAAACATTTATCCCAGTGAATCTCTTAGGTACATCAATGGTGTGCTGTCAGAACTGTCTCATATTTGCAGGTTAACTCTTATCCAATTATCTGCCAGGAAATGCTTAGTTGTAAGTTGATCAGTCTAGTGTGGTCTATGCACGAATAGATGCATTTTTAGCTTTTTTTCAGCATCTAAAAGTATAAGACAGTAAGAATATTAGTGTTTTTATTTTATAATTTTTTTTAGATATTGATTGAAGAAGTTGTTTTTAGCCGACGGCGAACGTTGAACGGGTTTCGGCTGTCCTGACTGTGGTGGGAAGTTCGTTGACCCTCCCGGAGCTCGGATAGGAGTAGGTCTGCGGCGGCTTGAGGGTGTGTAGTTAGAGACCATTGACCGGAGGTAGGCGGGAGCTGTTCCCTTTGCCGCACGATATGCCAGGTCGAGGACCTTGAAGCGGAATCGTGCGGCGATGGGGAGCCACTGAATATTAGCAGTACTGCACGTTGGTTTGAGAGAGGCCATTCGATGATTTTTTTTGCAAATACCACAAGCAACTATTGCAACATGAAGGGCTCATTGCTGTTCCAGGAAATCAACGTGGCTTCCATTGGTGTAACCGGAGCGCCCTACTGGTCGAGTGTGGCTATTGTGCCTGCAACCTATAGTGAGAAATCTGGCTGCTGTAGAGCCATATGAAATCCGTTTTATTTTTTTCCAAATTCCATTTTATTTTTTTCCAAATTCCGTTTTTTCCGTTTTAATTCTGTATTTTGCTTTGTACGCTCATTTTACCATCAGAAATAGTGTCTAATAAGTGGGAATGAATAAATGTCCACAATTTAATAAGATATAACAGTCCATTTAATAGGGCTGTCTTAAATACTTCGAAGCTTCGTTCGATGGGCATGGGATTCGAATATGAAAATAAAATTCGATTATTAAAAAATAAATAAAAAAAATTATATATATTTTTGCAAAATCAACTCTGCCTCTCTTTGTTAACTACAACAAGCAATGCTGTTTGTTATTTAAGATGAGGTCGGACTCGGCACTGTGACAGATTTGTGTTCATTGTGCTGCTTTTATAAAGCCTCAAATGACGGCTTACAATATTTCATGAAAGCAAAGTGTTTTGTTTGTCAAAGATTTAAAAAGGTTTAAACTTTACAGCACTGACAAAGTTGAACAAAGTGCTGTACAAGTCCCACAACATAAAAAAAAAAGTATATATAAAAAAAAAGTATAAAAAAATAAATAAAAAAAACGTTTAATTTTTTTTTGTATACAGTTGATTCCATTTTTATTGCTCAATTCCGCAATTCCGTGATCGCGGATTCCATATGGCTCTACTGCTGCCTGCCCCCACGGCAGAAAGGGCCACACTCTACTTCACTGCATCTGTCTGTAACATTGTCAAATCAGAGACAGTCTATATAATGAGCAGACGGAGAGATGTGTGACGCTAAAAACGGAATGAAATTAAATTAAACAATCTTTTTTTTACAAATTTTAATGTGATGTAATTTTATGTTGAGTAGAATTACAATCTACTGCATTTTGAGGTGAATTGCCATGTTAAAAATCTATATCTATCTTGGTTGCCATGGTAACTAAGGACTCATGTTGCCGTTATCAAGATGGTGGCGGAGTGTGAGCAGAGTTCCGTCGAGAGAGACTTTACTTCATACAACCCTCCTGAACCTGTTACATACAGTATAGAGAACCAAATTGGGATTAATCCCAACACGCCAACAATACAGATTAAGTAGTTAATTTCGTCAGCTATTTTTTATTTCAAATTTTCGTTTCTTTCTCTTAGTCATGTCTCACAGGCTCTTTTTTGTTTTCATCATATTTAGTCACCTTTATCTATTTTTCGTCGTCAAGTTTTAGTCAGCTACGGCACGTCATAATATTCATTGACTAAATTAACACGGCATGCAGCGTGTCCACGGCTCACCACCTGTTGACACAGACAGTGTACCTACTCAAGTATGTACACAGTGAACAAATATGTTTTTTCCCTCTAGTGTGCAGAGGATGTCAGAGAGTGGCTGAGAGGCAGACATGCTTGATTAGACTTCATCCACCCCCCCCCCCCCCACAAAAACACACAGTGGAAATCTCATTAAATCCATGTTACTGCAGCAGATGAAGAGCAGTCACTACCTCCTTTTCCAAAAATACACAGGCAAAAACAACACATGTAAATATGCACACGCACGCACGCACGCACGCGCGCGCGCGCGCGCGCACGCACGCACGCACGCACGCACGCACGCACGCACGCACGCACGCACGCACGCACACACACACACACACACACACACACACACACACACACACACACACACACACACACACACACACACACACACACACACACACACACACACACACACACACACACACACACACACACACACACACACACACACACACACACACACACACACACACACACACACACACACACACACACACACACACACACACACACACACACACACACACACACACACACACACACACACACACACACACACACACACACACACACACACACACACACACACACACACACACACACACACACACACACACACACACACACACACACACAGCTGGCTATGCTAATTCCAGTCTGGGTGAAAAGCAGCCGCTTCCCGGCCACTGTGGGAACTCAGTAAACAAACAGAGCACAAAGACAGCCACGGAGCACAACGTACTCAAAGAGAGGATTACCAAGTCTCTCCTTATATATGTCCCTCTCTCTCTCTCTTCCATTGCATTGCTCCTCCTCATCCTCTTCTCATCTCCCATCTTCCTCTTGCACCCAGAGCCAGCGATTCAATATTCATGCCCTGTCTTTTCTGACAGGCGTTGTCTGAAGGCTGCCGTGGCAGGGGGTCTTTTGGCAGAGGGGCTGGCAATAAAGCTCAGATCAATAATTTGTCCCAGAGAAAGGGACTGCCAGACAGAACTTCACCAGACAGAACTTCATAGAATATATATGTTTGTCTGTCTGTCTGTCTCTCTCTCTCTATATCTCTGTCAGCGTTTCCGTTAGAACATATTCGTGCCGGTCTGTTTGTCCTGCAAGATTTCTATCCCCGGACATATTCGAGAAATGCCGGTCAGCCTGGTTTTCCTTTTTACCAGCTGAATGCCACCATCGGCGCCAATGTTAACGTTAATATCGCCTAATCTATGTTTTAAATTATGTGTCTAATCTGCCCATCGCATTATCAAAGACTATTTTCCAGTCAGTGCTGTCAAGGCTGTTTATCGCGTCGTTTCCGTTTCAGAGCAGTTAGAAAAGCCCCCGTTTTGATATAAAAAACAGCTCATTCTGGAGCATTCTATGAAAATCGTCTTTTAGTGGAATATTCCACAACGTTGATATTCGTCGGCCTTTTTATGAATCGTTTTCAAATAAACGCTAGATGATCAATATTTTTATATTATACGTGCACGCAAGCACATTACGGCCGCGCGCGGATAATCGCCCCGTTGATTTCCTCTCGGACTTTTAGTGAAAACGAAAGAAGACATTTCACAAAACAGCTTATAACTTCATCAAACTTACTCTGATTATCCTAACACTGATACATAGAGTCCTTACCTGACAGATGGTATCCAACTGGTATATTCCAATTCCTGATCACCATTCGAAAAAATCGATACGTGTATGGATCCAACGCGATACTGTAGAACTCCATGATCAGCGGGGATCTGAGGTTCCAGAATGAACTGTGTCACTGGTAACCCTGGCTGGATCAGTGAACTGGAAAATGTGGATATAATGTCGCACCTCAGCCAGGATAATTAAACTTTCCACTCGGGCCTGATATACCTGTTTGTCGTTATGGTGGCCAGACAGGCTCAAAAAAGAAAGAAAAAAAGATTCACATCCGAGCGGCGCCATCCGCGCTTTATCAGCGTGAAGCAACATGTAATGATTGTTTCGTTCATCGCATAGGCTATTTAATTTGAGCCTATTTTAATACAATTCAAATAATAAAAATTGTGCTTAGAGAAATTATTTTCACCGGACATTATGACCGGAGATATTTAAATATTCGGACTTCAACATATTTTGCCAGTCAAATACCGGTAATTACCGGCTAACGGAAACGCTGATCTCTGTCTCTCTCTCTTAGAAGATATATTCTTCTAGTTTCTCCCTATGACCGCAACAACATTTGCAATTACACACACACACACACACAGTCACACACACACACACACACACACACACACACACACACACACACACACACACACACACACACACACACACCACACACACACACACACACACACACACACACACACACACACACACACACACACACACACACACACACCACACACACACACACACACACACACACACACACAGTATAGAGAACACACAGTGGTGTGTTGATATGAGGATGGGCTAATGGCTGAATAAATGTATGTTGTCCCGCATTACATAGAGGTTTTAAAGGTTGCATTGTAACATATGACAATGCACAATGATGGGGCTTGGGAGTGGGCTAGCAGCATCACACAGAGGGTCAGAACATAAAATTATAGAGATGTGATCCCTTGTGTGTTTTAATCAGAGAAGCTAAATGAGCATGAAGTGGAACTACGTTACTAGTGCACAGGAATTACCGCAAACAATTAGGAGGTGAAATTGGGCCTAGGCAGAGTTGAACCTGCAGTGATGATAGTTGTGTGTGTGTGTGTGTGTGTGTGTGTGTGTGTGTGTGTGTGTGTGTGTGTGTGTGTGTGTGTGTGTGTGTGTGTTGTGTGTGTTGTGTGTGTGTGTGTGTGTGTGTGTGTGTGTGTGTGTGTGTGTGTTGGAAGCATGTATATTGATAGAATCATTCGAAAGTACACAGGAAGTGCACTTTTTTGGCTCACAGGGATTCATGCAGAAAGCCAGTGTCTCACCCTCGCTCCCTCTGTGCAGGCTGCAATGGGTTCAGTAGTTTCAATCATAATTATCAAGTATCTGAAATGCAGGGGTGTAAAGTACTTGAGTAATTTGTACTTCGTTACAATACTTAAGTACTGTTTTGGGGGATTTGTACTTTACTCGAGTATTATTAGGTTTGTATACTTTGTACTTTTACTCCATTACATTTCAGGGGAAAAAACATACTTTTTACTCCTTACATTTAAAATGCAGACCTACAAAGTACAAAGTACAAATCTCACAGGTCCAACCATTTTAATTGTTTATCTGGCCGAACCTAACATTAACGTTATTAATCCTGCTACCACACAGCCAATCAAATCCCCATCAATGGAAATGAACCCGCCCATACCCATGCTGATTGGTCCTTGTGCAACACTAGAAAGCGGGGATCTTTGATTAAACACCTGCTATCAGAAGAATAGACAGTCAGATCCGCATTATGCTGTGGTTAATATTGTGATATTATTCAGGGTACTCCAGTATTCTGTCTTTAATATTGTGATATTATTCAGGGTACTCCAGGATTCTGTATTTAATATTGTGATATTATTCATGGTACTCCAGTATTCTGCCTTTAATATTGTGATTTTATTCAGGATAATCCAGTATGCTGTGGTTAATATTGTGATATATTCATGCTGTGATGTGAATGCCGTCCATGTTAGTTTACCTTCAATGGAGAAGTGCATTAAATAATTTTAATGCAAAAAAAGTGTCCTCTGTTCTTTCATTTCAGCATTGTCTATCGCAGAACACATTCCATTGTGGGCAGAGTGTATGCTTGGTTTCATTCCAGCCTTGCCTAACACCAGCTGATGATTTCACTAATTGGCTCACCTCTTCAACTAACTCACCTGGTGCAATGTATAGTAAAATGAAAACTTGGCCCACGATGGATTGAGTTTGAGACCCCTGGTGTATCCCTTTTTTTTTTTTTTAAATGTACTTTTACTTTTTAGTACTTAAGTACATTTAAAAGTAGGACTTTTTTACTTTTACTCAAGTGTGTTTTTAGCCAGATACTTTTGACTTTTACTTGAGTCAGATTTTGAGATGGTACCCATACTTTCACTTAAGTATAATTTCTGGGTACTTTTTACACCCTGCT
>NC_140177.1:72600943-72606641 GCF_963971535.1 Notolepis coatsorum | reverse complement strand
TTGGCTGTTATAGCGTATTGAAGATATGTGGCTCATGGCTGCCAGCTCGCTTAAGGCAGTACTACACTGAGACAGATACAGGGCATAATAATCAGTGCCGTGTCTAAAGCCAAGAACAATGAAGACAAAGTTGAATGTAAACAATGCAAACTAAAAGTCATACTTATATGTAACAGCATGGGGTTTAAAGGAGTGAAATGCACTGGGGAACACAGCTTGTATATTACACTATATCTATTATCTATTACAATCTATTACAAATCTAACACTTCACAGTTTACTGTGCATATATGTTCTTCATCATATCAATAAGTGAAAGGACATTGGCAATACTACAACACTGCATAAATATATTTTGGAAATGTATACAAATAATATATTGTATAGAACTTTTCATACAGAAGTTGCAGTTCAAAGTGCTTCACAACAGTAAAAATATAGGCATAAGCGAGCATGAGCAAGGTAAGGTAAATCACAGTGTTTCACATTAGGACCTAGTATCCCAATAGGTTCTCTGTTTACAGTTTCATTCAGTAATACAAATGACAAAAATAGTTTAAAATGATTCGGTTTAGAAATAGTCTAGAATTATAAAATGGAACATACATACAACAAGGTATTTAACATAGAACAGTGATAAAATAGTAAAATTTTGGATTACAACAGAGCAGTGCTCTTCATTATAGTAATATTTAATATTCAAGGGACTTTCACAATTATTACATTTGGTAGTAATAATGGCACACAGTCATAAATTCATCAACATGCGCATTTGTTATCAGCAGTGCCAACACAGAGGAGAGGGGGGGTGGGGGATAAGACTACGACTGGAGGGGCCGGGGTGGGGGGGGAGGGGGCGAGTGCAACGAGCGTAGGAGGAACCCTATGTTCTGTTATTATCTCTCGACTCCCCGATGTGACCTTGTGAGTTCCAAAGGCTCCAGCACACTTGAGAGTGGGGGTGGGGGGGAGGGGGGCTGCTGCATCGGAATAGGAATTTTCATTTAGATGCCTAAGCAAATAAGTAGGTTTTAAGCTGTCTTTTGAAGATATCTAGTGAGTTTGCTTCTCTGATGTTTTGGGGTAGTTTTATTCCATAGTTTTGGGGCATAGTTGATAAAGGCTGCATTACCGATCCTTTATTTATACATTTTTACAAATTTTAAATCACTTTCTGCACCTTGCCTTATGCCTGAGACGCGCTTACGCACATATGGCAAGCAGTGTCCTCTGCATGCATAGGTGTGCTAGTGTGTGTGTGCGTGTGTTCGCGCCCCATGATGGCAGCCATTAGACAGGAGTAAGGCAGCCATGATGAATCGGCACTTAGCCCAGGAAGCGCACTTGCTCAATGGGCTGTGAATCTCCCGTCGCCACCATCAGCTTGCAGAATGTTAAATAAAGTTGTTTGAATATTTGTAATATTAATGTGCCAATGTGTCAAATGCCTGCTGGAGCCTATCGGCGGAGAAAAATATGAGAGGATATATCACCATGCAGGATATGCATGCCTGCTCTGGAGGAAGAAGGAAGAGCATCACAAAATATCTGTACTGGATGGATGGATGGATGGATGGATGGATGGATGGATGGATGGATGGATGGATGGATGGATGGATGGATGGATGGATGGATGGATGGATGGATGGATGGATGGATGGATGGATGGATGGATGGATGGATGGATGGATGGATGGATGGATGGATGGATGGATGGATGGTTGGATGGAATATAATTTCATGACAGTAAACAGATGTGGGTGGATGAGTGCATTAGCAAATATATGTATCTGCCTCTCTCTCTCCATCTAGTTCCCCCTCTTGATTTCCACCACTTACATATAGTTGCTGTAAACACTCAACAGTGTCTAACATCCAGCTGGCTGACCCAACTCTCCCTCTGTACCCCTCCCATCCCTCCCTCCCCCCATCCCCATCTCAGTCCGCCAGGCCCCCAGGGTGAGGAGCTTCAGTAGAGCTATGTGTTTAGCATCGGGAATGGCCCATCTGACAAAAAGCTACAAGCACAGCAATACGCTTTCAGCACGGTTAACCAATTACAAAAGAATAAAAAACCATGGCAGAGGGGCCCATAAACCGCAACAGCCAACTTTATAGACTCCAGGCAGCCATTAATCAGCCCAGAGGAAAGTCTGTCATTGTCCCCCCCCCTCCCCTCACCTCCCCAAGGGACAAGTGTTCCTGGTTCAACCCAAAAATAACACGCAAAAGGTTTGATTTGCACCTTGATTTGATTAATTTTGTCTGTTTATTGAGAGGCGATATATGCAAAATTATTCATTTTTAAGAGGTTGAACTCTGAACCTGAAAATAGCACTCTGACAGCAATGGACAAATTACCTTGCAGGGGGATTTTAATCACCACACTATACCTATGAGAATATCACAGGGAACATTAACATGATCAATGATTATACCCCCACACTGCTCCCAAAACACAATGGCACCCGAGGTGCAGCGCTAAGCTAACATAATGACTGGGACTCTATCACTCACTCAGCTGGAGACCACAGCAGTGGCCGCAAAAAGGGTTCAGTACCACCACAAATATCACTCACGCTAGCCACCCGAGCCGAGCAAAACACACACACACACACACACACACACACACACACACACACACACACACACACACACACACACACACACACACACACACACACACACACACACACACACACACACACACACACACACACACAACACACACACACACACACACACACACACACACACACACACACACACACACCACAACACACACACACACACACACACACACACACACACACACACACACACACACACACACGACACACACACACACACACACACACACACACACACACACACACACACACACAATCACACACACACACACACACACACACACACACACACACACACACACACACACACACACACACACACACACACACACACACACACACACACACACACACACACACACACACACACACACACACACACACACACACACACACACACACACACACACACACACACACACACACACACACACACACACACACACACACACACACACACACACACCACACACACACACACACACACACACACACACACACACACACACACACACACACACACACACACACACACACACACACACACACACACACACACACACACACACACACACACACACACACACAAAAGAAAGCAGACCAAGACAGGCACTGTACAGTATTGCACTTGCCTCGAGCCCATTCACATGTAGACATACATATATTTATTGTTTCCTATCCTAGGTCTGTCCATACAATGGGGCACTGGGCCCTTTAGAAGGATCCGATACATTTCAGCAGGAAAATAGTCTAATAGTGGGGCCCACACCTCCTGAAAGGAAGCGTTGTTGCCTCCATGCATTGCACACAGGGACCGAAACTTAAGCCCGCCGCCCGCCAGGGGCGGGCTGTTTTTACCTTTGGCGCATGACACTTAGAGGGCTGCCCGCCGTGTGGCGTGTAGACGTGTAGTTCATAACTTCATAACGATACTCTTGTGCGAGTACAGATTATAGCCGCTCGTCTTTTTTTTCTCCGCCGCGAGATCGTTAAAAAACTACAAGTCCCACATCGCACTCAAGTCAACGGTCCAATCACAGTAGAGTGACGTAACTGGTTTCATGAGAAAAAAAAGCAAATGACCATCGGAAGCTATCATTTGGCTTGTTTACTTCCATCTGCTCTAGTCTATATCGGACCTCCAAGAGCTAACGTTACTGTTTAAACAATGACCCAGTCAACTATTCACTTTTAGTTTAATACATGAATGAATGAATGAATGAATGAAAACTTTATTAACAGATTGCAGAATGGGTACAGTGCAGTACAGCTCAATACATACAATTGTTAAGGGGATGCAGACCAGAGAAAGACTTTCGTCTTGTTTACACCAGGGTCCCCCATTTCCAATTCATCGTAACATATATGACATACATGACATACAGATAGACAGTACTGCTACATCTATACATTTATGACATACCAGATTTGCAATTACAGTACTGTATTTGTGATACAAAAAGAGTCCAGAAAGAAAAGAGTATATACATTAGGCGTAGAAACTGTACATTGGATTGGGTAGGTGGGGGTGGGACTGTACATTGGAGGTGGTTGGGGGGGGGGGGGGGGGGTAGGAGTGGGGGGGGGGGGGGGGGGGGGTTGGGTAGGAGGGGTGGGTGGGGACTGTACATTGGAGGTGGTTGGGTGGGTGGGGGGGGGGGGGGGGGGGGGGGTAGGAGGGGTGGGTGGGGGACACTGTACAACTGTACAAACAACACTGTACATTGGATTATTGACAAGACCATACTTGGTAATTTACTGTACATTGGAGGGGGTTGTGTTCGGACATTTACAGGGGCCAGTTTCGAGTTGCAGTCTCCCTTAGGTGTTTTTTGAGAGTGTTTTTGAAAGTGGGTAGTGATTCACATTCCTTTACAGCTTTGGGTAGGGCGTTCCACATTGATGTGGCATAATTGCGAAACGTGTTTAGTCCCTTGTTTGAGCCGAATCTGGGTTTAACATGATTTGTGGAGCTCCCTCTGGTGTTGTGATCGTGGTATTCACTGACCTTTGGGAAGTATTTAGTCATGTACATGGGTACCTTGGTCGTGTAGTGTATCTTGTAGACCAGGCCCATTGCAAGTTGCTGTACTCTGTCGTCTACTCTAAGCCATCCTAGGTTGTCAAAGTGGGCAGGGGTGAGGTGGGTTCTAGGAGTAAGGTCAAGCAGTAGTCTGACCAGTTTGTTTTGAAGATGTTTGTAATTTTGTTTTTAGCGCCTTTGAGGTGCTTTGGTACCATGAGGTGCAAGCATAGTCGTAGTACCCTTGAATGAGTGCTCCTGCTAGAGTCTTCAGGGTATTCTTGTTTACCAGTGAGGAGATCCGGTACAAGAAACGAGTTCGTTGGTTGACTTTTTTTATTACATTGGATGCCATTTTGTCACAGGAAAGATTTGCCTCTAGGATGGAACCCAGGTAGTAATATCTTCTTTCCTTGTGACAATATTGTCACCCACTGTAACTGAGAAGCCGTCGGTCTTGCTGAGTTTGTTATTTGAACCGAAGAGAATGGACTCTGTTTTGCCCATGTGTAATGATAGTTTGTTATCAGCGAGCCATATGCAGATTTTGCTTAGTTCTGAGCTGAGGGTTTTTTTCAACCTGTAATTTGTTCTTGTCAGAGACCAGCAGGGCTGAGTCGTCCGCAAACAGGAACAAGTTGCAGTCACAAGCTGACGGACATGTCATTTGCATAAATTAGGAACAGTAGCGGACCTAGTATGCTTCCTTGTGGAACACCACAGTTTACTGTGAGGGGGGGGGATAGGGTACCGTTTACCTCCACCATCTGCTCTCTCCCCTCCAGGTAGGATTGCATCAGCTCACTGATAGACTATCAAAACCAATTGCTTTTAGCTTGTCAATCAGAATGGTGTGATTGACAGTGTCGAAGGCCTTTTGTAGGTCCAGCATGACCATGCCGCAGTATTTGCCCGCGTCCACCTCTTGTTTGATGTGGTCGTTTAAATAGAGAAGGCATGTGTCAGTGGAGTGGGATGTTCTGAAGGCCAGATTGGAATTCGTAGATTAGATTTTTTTCCGCAAGGTATTTTTCGACCTGTTCGT
>NC_140177.1:72588443-72595943 GCF_963971535.1 Notolepis coatsorum | reverse complement strand
CGCTATTTCTTTACCAACGGATTTCCAGTTCCGCGTTGACGCTTCCAGGCCGCGTCTATTCGAATCCCAACTGGTTCATGCGTCGGCTACACGCTGCTTTAATAACACTGCATTATCGAGACAGCGCCCCTATGTATGACTTTGAGGATCTGGCAATGAATTCCAAGAGTAGGGTAAATCTGCAGTGCCGGCACTATGTAGTAGCGAGTCACAGTGCTGGCCGCCAGGCCGCGCAGTTGCAGCGGTTTGGGGGTAAAAACATGGGGGGGACAAATACTGCATTCTGAAATCATGCGGGGGACATTTTCCGGGGACCCCCCCGCAAGTTACGCCCCTGGTGCACCTCCATGTTGCTGAGCTGTTGTGTTTTGTAAGGATGATTTCACCGTGTATGTACAGTACGACCTTGCCAAATCCTATACAATATCACAATATACTTGGCTGAGTTGCCTCAGAATTCGCAGACGTTGAAGTATCAAAGTAGACGGTGAAAAGAACTTGGAAATAAACCTTTTACAATCACAGTATGCCATCAGATGTTCCGTACACAAACACAGCAACCCACTGCCTTAGACTTATTCTACCAGCGTGGGCTGAAGGAACGCGTGTTGTGACAGACTTTCTTAGCGCAACTGTGTGTAGTTACAAAGAAGAAAAACAAAAAGGATTAATCTGTGCTAATGATGGGACTGAGCTCTGTGTAGTTCACAGCACTGGCACTCACTGGTTCCTTCTCTGGTTGGGGTCTCTTCTGGTCTGTTCCACCAAATCGGCACGAGGGAAGATATTTTTTTATTTTAAGTAAAAAAAAACGTTGATTTAGCCTTAATTTTCTTTCTTTATAATGTATAGTATATTACAGGCATTCTCATATAGTTTTGTTGTGTTGTTGTGTTTGATGTTGTTTGTATGTCCTACCCCATCAGAATAAAGGACTGTTTAGTGGTTGCAAAAGTGGTTATAAATGTTTTCTGGTGTTCTAAGTCCTTGTATCAAGACAATCAATCAGGTGTACTAGAGCCATTCCAATGAACCAGCAAGCACAATACCAATACCCTGGCACGCATAGATAGCAATGTAACCATAATTAATGTTATCGGTAACATTACAGCTATGTTACATCTGTATCTACCCTGCTATGACACATCAAATTGGCCACTGTGAAAACGGTGTGATCTGTTTACGTTGGGATCATGGATTGGGTCTTTAACACTTTGAGAGCCAGCCGTGTTTTCCTTTTTACCCCCTTGAATGCCCACATCCACTCCAATGTTAACGTTAATATCGCCTAATCTATGTTTTAAATTATGGCTATGTGTCTAATCTGCCTGTCGCTTATCAAAGACAAATTTTCCAGTCAACATTGTCGTAGCAGATTGTTTTTGTTGATTGATTTCCGCTTGATAGCATTTTTCGTTTTCACGGAAAAAACAACACATTCTATGATAATCGCCTTTTACTGGAATATTCTAGAACGTTGTCTGCCTATTTATGAATCGTTTTCAAATAAACGCTAGATGATCGATAGTATATGTGTACGCATGCATGCTCGTGCCGCCAGTTGAAAATCGATTCTCCTATTTCCTGACCGCGAGCAGAGTCAAACAGCCTATCACCATAATCACATAAAAGCTTATATATCCGTGAAAACGGGTCTGATTATCCTAATACTGATAACATAGATTCCTTACCTGAGATCAGATGGTATCCAAATGGATTATTCCAATTCCTGATCGCCATTCGAAAAAATCGCTCATTTGATTGATCCATCGTGTATACAGTAAAACACATATTCCCCGCGGCTCCGAGGCTCCAGAGTGAAGCTGGTAGACCCCGGTTACATGAGTGAGAAGTAAAATGTGGAGTGCGGGTTTTTTTTCCCCATTCATTTTCATTGAGTCCAATCCAAAAGGGTGATTTACCATCTGGGAGATGATAGGGGGCGCTTTTTTCACATCTGAGCGCCTGGGGTGACTGGATATCCAACGGTAGACTCGCTTGATGCAATATGATTTCAGATCGCTAATAAAAAAAATAAAACGAATAAAACAAATATTCTCGTGATGGGCATTCAACCCGCGGGGGGTAAACCCGAGAAATCTCGGGCGTGGCATGCAAAGTGTTAAACCACTATGTGCTTATGTTATGTATTTACACAGTTTAAAACCCTTGTGGCCCCCTGGCGCCTATTTCGTGCTTTTTGAGTTTTTGTGTGTGTGTTTGTGTGCACAGCGGTGGCTGTGTTGATGATTATGTCATGAAAGTGGGTCCATATCGTTATCTTACATATATTTTCAATGTCAAAAGATTATGATTGAAACGCTCTAAAAAAAAGTTATTGATATAGGATGCCGCCGGAGACCCTAATGGCAATTTTCGTGCCATTGACTTCCATGTTAAAACGCTGTTTTTTAATCTGCACTCATTCATTAAATGTTTTATACAATTATCAAATGAACGCTTTTCTCACAATGTGGGGTCCAAGGCAATAGTCCAGTAATTCTGTTACCGGATATCTACACACGGTGGCACAATTGTCCTATGGCTGTTGTTGCGAGCTACGAAGCCGTCACATGGCCCCAAGAGGCGGAGATTATGCCGGCTGCAGGCACTCCAGGCAGAGAGTAGAGTGCTCGGGGGGGGGGGGAGTAGAGCGAGCAGCATGCAGCAGCACTTCCTTCTCCCCTCCTCCTCCTCAAACTAGTATCAACCGTGTCACACAGCTGCACCACGGATCCATTTGATTGGTGCCGCCCCCCTCGGCTCCTCGCTGAGCTTGCTCTGCTTGGGAGGGGCTGGTGCTTGAGTACACAGCGCTTGTCTGTTCAGAATCTACCGGCAAAACGTGTACTGTACCCCCGTGGGAAATATTACCAATAACCAGTGCTTACTAACATTAGCGCCTCGGCTATTTCTGACCGAATGAGTCAATCATTTGTATATATAAGGATGTAAGAGCCGCATTCAAGCTTATTTGTTTTGATTAATTGTGAACCTGTATTAATACATTTCTCTGTTGCAGTGAGTGGGGCGCTTTGCTCAGGTGAATGGGGCGGGGCTAACGCTATAAGCCACAGGTGCGGCGTGTGACGGCAGAGCAGCAGGCAGCAGCAATACTGTCATTGACACGCAGCGCAGACGCAACCTTTTTGTTACTAAGATTATTAGGATCTCTTGTTTTATTTTTATGTACGATATTGTTTTCATGTTTTGTTCTTGCTGGACCATTAAAAGAGCAAAAGGAACAACAAAAACGTGCAGTGGTTTCTGTTCTGCGACTGCGAGTCTGACACTGCTTCCCAACCTACAAGTGGAAGATTCAAATAGGTTATAGGACAAACCTGTTTGGATTTTGGCCACTACATCAAGTCAATGACAGGCTGCGGTTAAAGAGCACGGATTATTGGAGGATCACAGGGATCCGAAGGAACGAAAAAGGATTGGAGGATCAAACGGGTCCAAATTGGAACGAAAAGCGCCGGCCCGACGCGCGGCTACAAACAGAGGAAACGCCGGCCTGGCGGCCTGTACGTTAATGCCAAGCAAGCAGTGCAAAAATGCTTCCGCATTCGTCACCGCACGCTAGTGCGGTAAAGCGCCCTTCTTTTCAGACAAATGCTACCGTGCGTGCACCGGCGGCGGCGTGCTCGCTCAGGTGCGTGCGTGCGCCGGCGTGCTCGCGCGAGGTGCCCGCGCATGCGCATGAGATCCCGCCTGAGCGGAGCTCAATATATATAAGTCACCGCCCCTTATTCAGTATCTAGCAATAGCTCAATTGGCAAGGACACATGGCTGTGGATCCTATGGCTTGTTTGCTGGCGAGTTCGAATCCCATCGAAAATATTTTTTAACGTGATTTTTTTTTAACGTGTATTATTTCGCCGGTTAAGGTTAGGCATGGTTAAGGTTAAGGTTAAGGTTAGGCATTGTTTCGGAGTTGGTTAAGGTTAGAACGGTTAAGTTTAGGCGCTGTTAAGGAGCTGGTTAAGGTTAGAGTTTGTCAAAGAGAATGGCAATATAATTTCTATGGTTAAGGTTAGGCATGGTTAAGGTTAAGGTTAAGGTTAGGCATTGTTTCGGAGTTGGTTAAGGTTAGAACGGTTAAGTTTAGGCGTTGTTAAGGAGCTGGTTAAGGTTAGAGTTTGTCAAAGAGAATGGCAATAGACAGCCTATTTCCGCGCGACCTGGGCGCTGGGCGGCGGAAAATGAAAGGCGCATTACTGCATGCCACTACGGTAAATTTTTGCACTGCTTGCTTGGCATAAAGCTACACGCGGCCTGGCGGCTGTAAACAAGCAAACAAACAAATAATTGAGGTATGTGTTTGCAAAAACCAACGCCACATGAATAATTATTCGTTTGGAATAAATGCATGGATTATTACTAAACGGACGTTTGCCTCTGATAACGATGTTTATGGACAGTGAATATTATATTTTGTGCTGGTGACATAATCATGGATAAAAAGAGCAGCCAAGGAAACGCCAGCCTGGCGTGCGGCTGTAACCAAACAAACAATTGAGAAAGACAGTAATAATGAAATAACCAGCCACTGTTGAAGACTTTTTGGATTTATTTATTTGTCTATTCTGAATTAAAATGGCGAGTTCAGATGAGGCAGACCTGCCCGCCGTTAATGACATGGATGAGGCGCAGCTGCGCGCATCGAGACAAGGAAAGGCTTCGCATTTAACACGGAGAATTAACATTGTTAACAGCCTAATGTCTGATAAAGAATGCCTGGATGAAGTCAAAGGGAACATGATAAAGTTTAACGGACTTTCGGATGATTTTAAAGCCTTGCATGTCTCATATGCGCAAACGTTGGATAAGAGCGCCAGACAAGAGGACGATGAGAAATGGTACCAGCCGAGAGCCACACAAATAATCTCATTCCTTGCCAAAGTTACAAAGTGGATATCCGACGTAGAAAATGCTGATTCACTCAACCTGATTCAAGTGGAGGGTCTGTCAGCTGACGAAGGTGAAAATGAAGGAGTAGGGTATATCTGCAGTGCCGCAGCCCGAAATGAAGACTGCGATCCAAATAGGATGGCAGACACACGCTCAACGAGGTCTCACTCTTCCTCCCACCACTCCTCCTCTTCCTCAACATTACGCATCAACGCGGAGGCAGAGAGACAATCCTTATTGACTAAATTTTTACAAGAAAAACATGCCATTGAAGAACAGGAACAAATGTTAAAAAAAAAGAGAGAAACATTAGAATTACAAGGTGAAATAGCAGCCAGCACAGCCAAAATTGACTATCTTAAAGACATTGAATTACAAAGGTGCCGCCCTGCACGGGCTGAACAGCAGCTACTGCGCTGGTATATTCAAAGCCAGATGTTTCAATTCATCCATATGACATAGGCGCTCCAGCTGTTAGGAGCAAGGCAGGAGCACATCACTTGCCCTTTTTTAATGTTAACGATGGTAATGCTCACAGTTGGCCCGATGCTCAGCCAGATGACATTAATGACCAGCACCAGCCCCAACTAGTGCACAATATTCAACCTGTCATGCCCCAAAACACACAGCCAACTCTGACACAAAGACAAAGCCCCCCTACGTCCAGCACAGCAAAGGATGACCACTTGATTAAAATACTGGAAAATCAAAGCAGCTTGACGAGGATTCTTGTAAAACAACAACTTCTCTCGACGCTGCCGCAAGGAAATATTCCACCCTTTGATGGACACATTCTGGAATACAAGTCCTTTATTCACTCTTTTGAGCATTGTATTGAGAGCAAAACAGACAACAACAGAGACAGGTTGCAGTTCCTTATACAGTTTACAAGAGGCCAAGCTCAACGGCTAGTCAAAAGCTGTGAATACATGTCTCCAGACAGAGGCTATCAGAAAGCAAAAGATCTACTAAAGGAAAACTTTGGGAACGAATACAAGCTCTCTTGTGCTTACCTGGAAAAAGCTCTATCCTGGCCCCTAGTTAAAACTGAAGATTCAAGGTCGCTGCAGGATTACGCCATGTTTCTAAGGAGTTGCTGCAATGCTATGGAGGAAATGGAGTACTTGGAGGAACTAGACACAGTGTCCAACATGAGAGGCATTGTGCTTAAGCTACCGTACAAACTCCGGGAGGGATGGCGCAGCACAGCCTACGCACTGCAAGAGGGGCGCAGTCGTAGAATAAGGATTTTAGACCTTGTCTGTTTCATTGAAAGGCAAGCTCGCATACTGGCAGACCCAGTTTTTGGCGATCTTCAAGACCACTCAGCTGCCAAAGGAAAGGTGGCTGTAAATACTAGATTTCCTGTTAAACCACAGATCCCAAGGGTGTACGACAACAGTTTTGCCACAGGTGTCACTATTTCCCCAGAAGAAAAAGAGCATGAACCCTCCTGTCCCTTCTGTGGAGGTGGACACACATTGGATATGTGCTTTCTATTGGAAAGGAAGGCGCATAGTGAGAAGATTGGCTTCTTGAATGATCATAATGTGTGTTTTGCCTGTCTGTGCACTGGGCACCAGAGTAAAGAATGTAGGCAACGCCTCTATTGCAAAATATGCAATCTTAGGCACCCTAGCATACTTCAAATCCACCAAAGAGAGAAAGCAGATCAAAGGCCAGCCAAAAGAGAGTCGGAGACAGCAACGGGCAGTGCTCCGATCTCTGTACAATCCAGTGGTCTTACAGGGGCCGGTGAGCAGGACTGTACACTCCCTATAGTACCAGTACAGGTCAAATCTAAAAAAGGACATGTTATAATGACTACCTATGCCTTCCTGGATCCCGGTAGCTCAGCATCTTTCTGCACTGAGCGGCTAATGAGCAAGCTGAACGTCACCGGAAGAAGAACAAGCATTCTCCTTCGGACTATGGGCCAGGAGAAAGTGGTTAGAAGCCACATTGTTTCTGATCTGGAAGTGGCTGCACTAGACAGTGACATGTTTTGTGAGCTCCCTGACCTTTACACACAGGAAAGCATGCCAGTCCACAGAGGCAACATTCCGAGACAGAAAGACCTTCAAGGATGGCCTCACTTGGAACATGTTTACATTTCTGAGATTGACTCCGGGATTGACCTGTTGATAGGAGCCAACGTTCCCAAGGCATTGGAGCCTTGGCGAGTTATACGGAGTGTGGACGAGGGTCCATACGCAGTCAAAACTGTGTTTGGTTGGACTGTGAACGGACCTCTCGGAAGAAAATTGGACAACCAGGACAGGAGTTTGGCAAGAGACAAATCCAACACAGCAGAGGACAGACAAGCTGCCACTTCAGAGAAAGAGCTACAAAAGGATTTGAACCAAAAATTGGAAAAGAAAGAAGAGCGAACAGACGATTCTGTTGCTTCCAAGAGAGAGAGGTGGCGCAACAGAAACGTAGACAATAACATTAAGTTTAAAAGCAACAATTCTGAGGACCATCACATGGATTTCAAGCCTGTGTCCCAGGAAAAATCGAAGGACAACTTTGATACAGGAAAGAAATTCAGAGCTGAAAGAGAATCAAAGAAGGAAGCACTGGCGA
>NC_140177.1:72558443-72578443 GCF_963971535.1 Notolepis coatsorum | reverse complement strand
CTTTCGGCGAGTTGAAGTTAATGAGGTTCATGGCAGTGAGAGTGGACCCTCCAGTCAGCTCCTGTTTCCTGTGTGCATATATCTCCTGTAACTTCCTGCCTTCTCCTGACCTTTACAGCCCCCAACGCTCACTCAGCCCTAATGGAAAGGAGATGACCTCAGTGCCCCCCCCCCCCCCCCCCACCCCCCCACATCTAACCCAGCCAGGTGATGGAGAGAATGTGAAAACGGTGTTAAAAGACTACATCAAAAGATATAGAGGTGGTTGCAGCAAAGATCTGGCCTGAGGAAAGAAGGCTAAGGAGCATCTGAATAAAATTTAAATAAGGAGGGAGTGGGGAGGGGGGCAGTTGGAGGTGGGGGAGGTGTATAAAAGAGAAGGAGAGAGGAGGAGGTGCGATGGGAGCAGTGACACTGCTGACATGATAAACGAGTTTACAGTAATTTGAGGCGCAAATTAAAGCCTTTTCTCACAGCCCCCCCCCCCCCCCCCTGTGCCCACTCTGCTCTCCTATCCTCCCCTCCCTCTTTCCTCTTCTCTTTCCCCTCTCCCTCGTATCTGCTCTGTAATGACCATTCATCAGCATTACAGACCTGTCCCCTTCGGCACTGCCTGTTCATTAATACAGTCAGCCCAGGGCTCTTCTGCTCCAGCCTCAGTGTGCTGGAAGAGGGTAGGTAGGGGGGTTTGGCTGGGGGGGGGAGGGGTCCTTACAACCCCCATCTAGCCAAATGACCGCCATCTTTCATGCCAGAGAGGGGCCCTAGGCATCTCAGATAATGCCTGTCTGAAAATCTGCCCAGAAATTCGTACAGTAATAATGAACTGCATTCCCCCCCCCCCTGCTCAATATCTATACTGTACTATCATTTTGTTTCAGAATAAATAGAACCGTTGCACCATTGAACCATTAACTTTGCTACTAGACAAGCACAGGAGAGTACACAATTTTCCTTTGTAGCTTTTTTTTTGCTTTCAAATCATTGTACTCATCTGCTATCTACTCCTTTATGTGTGTGAGAATGCAGAACGTGTTATGTGTAATTTGACGGCTTACCGACCAAATATTGATTCACTCGCTCCCGTTTCGCTGCTGCAGAGCTTGGGGCTACAAACCACATTTCTGCGATTGTAGGTACAAAACATTTGATTACTGTGTATATTAGCATCAGTATCCATCCTGAAGCGTCATCTTTTCTCCTATATATTCCATTTAGTATGACACATAAATGAGGGGCGTTAATCCATTTTCTCAACCCCCGCTATATAGATAGGATTTATTTCACACTTCGGTATCGATCTAAAAGGTTTCCTCCAGCCATTTCCTCTCCCTCTCACCCACAATTTCTTAGACCATTTAAATTCAATTCACCGCCTGCACGGCTGCGCTGCATCTGGCGTGACCTCCGTACGAAAGGGAGGCATCCTCACCTGACACCTTACTGATAATGGAATTCCCTGGTCTACGGCGTCCATTTCCCCGTTCCGGGGGAACTTGTGTGTAAAATAACACTTAGTGTCCCCACTATATTGTGCTCTCATCTGGAATGTATGCAAATGTGTGCCCATTTCCTTGAATTTATTTCATGATAGGCCATTGTTACAGTGTCCCTATAGCTCAGTGCTTTACCCCCCCCCCCCCCCCCCCACCCTTCCCGCCCCTCCAATACCACATCATCTATTTTTGTATTCTTTTTTCAACTGGTCTGTTTTCATTTGAACATTACTGGTCTGTGTACATTTTAATTAAACTAAGTTCCTCTTAGTGTTCTGATGTGCATGTATTGGGTCTCATTGCTAGACAACCGCTTTAATGCGCTTTTATTTTGAAGGCAAAACCGTGCCGACCTTATCCGACCAAAATCGCGCCGACCGAAGTTATGCACTGTAATGTCGTATCACGTTCCATTTGTGTTTACAATCTGAATCTGAAACCTCAGTAGACGTAAACCCAACGGAGAGGTATGCCTAGTCATACTTTGTAGGGGTGGGAAGACGATACTATCACGATACTTGAGTCACAATACGATAGTATTGCGATACTAAATATATTGCGATGTGCTGAGTATTGCGATATTAATATTGTGATATATTGCAATTTATTACCTTTTTTCAACTGCAAAGTAAAACTTTGTCAACATGTTTTATCTAATAAAATAAAGTTCAGTCTGTTCATCTCACTTCAATAATTTGTATTGCAGAACATGGTATTTTCTCAAGCAGACAGATGTAAACACTGTAATCTGTGTTGCATGTACCTGACAAACTGAACTGTTTGTATTAGTCATATTCCAACTTAACTGAATGCACATGTGTGTGTGTGTGTGGACTACTGTACTATTGCAGGTATTGAAATGAACAATGCAACTTCCTTATACAATTATATATATATATATATATATATATATATATATATATATATATATATATATATATATATATATATATATATATATATATATATATATATATATATATATTAGAGGTGGGCATAGATTTTTTTTTAATCTAGATTAATCTATCTGCAATCCTGGATTTAATCTAGATTAATCTAGATTAAAATGGCTCAAAAAAAAAAAACTGCCGAAGGCATTCAAAATATGTGTGTTCTACCCAAATAATGACCAGAAGTAAGTCCTTACTTTTTCTTTCCTCCTTATGTTTCTCAGGCCAGGTGGCCCATTACACCATGAGCCCATCTCCCGTTTCCAAAATGCATTACAGACTGTTTGAAAAAGCTGTTTTGCTATGATAATTGGTAATGAAATATCAAAATAATGTTCAATAAGATGTACTTGTTGTGTTTAATAAGTTGTTTTTCTCAACGTTGGGTCTGTATTGTCCTTAAATACTTGCCGTAGTTCACAGCTGTGGTGCCCGGAAGTGATTGCACGTATGTACCGGAGCTGTAGTCAGAATAATGTGTTAAACTAAAGTAACTTTAGTGGTCCGGTAATCATTGTTATACAGGTGAGGTTAAGAAGTCCTCAGGATATAACACAATTCGGCGATGAGGACGTCTGAATCTGCGCAATGCAAGAAAGAAGAAGTCCGTTGAGAGCTTTGTTTACATTATTAACGTTAATTAGCGAGTTAGCATGTTAGCTCACGTTACTCGGGCGGCACTTGAAAACATCTACAAGAGGAGGAAATCCACTTTACACACTAAAGGAAGGATCGACTGGACTATCGTGAGTGTTTACAACAGAAAAGGCTTGGGTTATTGGAAATATTGGACCGTTTGATGACAATCTGGAGCAATATGAAATGAAAATGGGAGACCCTGATGTTAGCATGTTAGCTCACGTTACTCGGGCGGCACTTGAAAACATCTACAAGAGGAGGAAATCCACTTTACACATTAAAGGAAGGATCGACTGGACTATCGTGAGTGTTTACAACAGAAATGGCTTGGGTTATTGGAAATATTGGACCGTTTGATGACAATGTGGAGCAATATGAAATGAAAATGGGAGACCCTGATGTAAACAAGACAAACGTCTTTCTCTGGTCTGCATCTCCTTAACAATTGTGTGTATTGAGCTGTACTCCGACTGTAGTAGCTGTTCAGTGTTCTCTTGGAGGTGGACCTGAGACTGTAGTAGCTGTTCAGTGTTCTCTTGGATGTGGACCTGAGACTGTAGTAGCTGTTCAGTGCTCTCTTGGAGGTGGACCTGAGACTGTAGTAGCTGTTCAGTGTTCTCTTGGATGTGGACCTGAGACTGTAGTAGCTGTTCAGTGTTCTCTTGGATGTGGACCTGAGACAGTAGCTGTTCAGTGTTCTCTTGGAGGTGGACCTGAGACTGTAGTAGCTGTTCAGTGTTCTCTTGGATGTGGACCTGAGACTGTAGCTGTTCAGTGTTCTCTTGGATGTGGACCTGAGACTGTAGTAGCTGTTCAGTGTTCTCTTGGATGTGGACCTGAGACTGTAGCTGTTCAGTGTTCTCTTGGATGTGGACCTGAGACTGTAGTAGCTGTTCAGTGTTCTCTTGGATGTGGACCTGAGACTGTAGTAGCTGTTCAGTGTTCTCTTGGATGTGGACCTGAGACTGTAGTAGCTGTTCAGTGTTCTCTTGGAGGTGGACCTGAGACTGTAGTAGCTGTTCAGTGTTCTCTTCATTCATGGAACCGTTACACTGAGCTTGCACTGAATTTGTTGAGAAACCTGCTTCTGCAGCAGTCTGTGTGTGAGCAACCAGTCAGCAGCATTGTGAATTCAGAGATTCACTAAAAGACACATTGAGAGACAGGTTTGTGTGTGGATATTAAGAAAATGAAGGTGCACAGAAGAAACTACTGACAGAGAGTGATTTGACACTGGAGAGAGCTGTCAAAATCAGTGTAACAATGTTAATGGCATCAAAGGAAGGGCACAGACAATTACGATAAATCTGGTTTTAAAAGAAACACTGGAAATTACAAAAAGAAGAGACATGTTCATGCTGTTGAACAAGGAGATAGAACAGCTAGTGACTCCTCAGATGAAGAGGAGAGGATAAATCTCCTCCTCCGGTCATTATTTGGGTAGAACACACATTTTGAATGCATTTGGCAGACCCTTTTTTTTTTTTGAGACATTTTAATCTAGATTAATCTAGATCAATTCCAGGATTGCAGGTAGATTAATCTAGATAAAAAAATGTAATCTATGCCCAGCTCTAATATATATATATATATATTTATTTATTTATTTTATTTTTTAAATACAAAATTTAATAAATAATTAAATATCAATGGCGTCCCTGTATCGATACAGTATCGCCACGCAAAGTATCGCGATACTACTACGTATCGATATTTTCCCCCACCCCTAATACTTTGTCTGTGTAATGTGAACGACATTAATACATGGAATGCTTGTTATGGGCGCGTCAGCTTTCCTTTTCAGTTCATGACAGTGTCAAACAATGTTTCCATTTTGTTTCCTGATTTTTTTTCTCTCTCCGAGTGGATAACTAACATAGCATCGGCTAACTAGCTCACTATCATAGGTGAACTGAATTTGTACAAGAGCAACTGCACTCCCCCCTGCAGTTTGCCCGTGCCCCCCCCCCCCCCCCCACAATTTGGGAATTGCTGCTCTAGAACTGATGAACCACCAGACAAATATTGAGAGCCTCCGCGCGCGGCATTGGTCTTCACACATCCCAATGAAACCCAATCGAGAGAGAGAGAGAGAGAGAGAGAGAGAGGAGAGAGAGAGAGGAGAGAGAGAGAGAGAGAGAGAGAGAGAGAGAGAGAGAGAGAGAGGAGAGAGAGAGAAGAGAAGAGAGAGAGAGAGAGAGAGAGAGAGAGAGAGAGAGAGAGGCAGGGGGTGGGGGGGCATGTGTGATGAAGGAGATACATACAGCAGTGAAGAGAAATCAAGGAAAGTGAAGGATAGAGAGAGAGAGAGAGAGAGAGAGAGAAGAAGAAGAAGAAGAAGAAGAAGAAGAAGAAGAAGAAGAAGAAGAAGAAGAAGAAGAAGAAGAAGAAGAAGAAGAAGAAGAAGAAGAAGAAGAAGAAGAAGAAGATAAGAAGAAGAAGAAGAAGAAAGAAAGAACTGTGTAACATATACCCATAGCCTCAGCCCCAGCTGCCATCAAGCCATCAATACCTCTGCCCCTCATAAAAGCCATTCATCACATCGATCTCCTGCCGTTACCTTCAAAGGGGTGAAATAACACAGAACAGCCCAGACGGGCCACCATCCTGCCGCGGGTAGTCCACGGCATCCAGCAGAAGAGCCAGGGGCATAGAGAGCCCCAATCACAGCCTGGGAGGCCATTAGAGCTCGTATCAGAGCAGCAGGAGGACCAACTCTAGACATTTATAGGAGAGCCAAGCCCAGTCTAATGAGGACTCTCTCAGAGCAGGGGGGACATGTGGGGCATGGATGGATGGGAGGACAGAGGGGAGGGGTGGAAACATGTGGAGCACAATATGCCGCTGCCAGGTTCCAGCCGGGCTCGGTACTGATGAAGTAGGGCTGGGCAATATTGGATATTTATTGTTTATCGTATGTCTGTGTTATCGTACTTTATTTTTTTTTATCGTTAATCCTGTTACAGAATTTGGCTATCTGCATTCATGATAATAAGCACATCTAAAGTCAGATATTTGCCAGAAAGCCTTCTGAAATGCAATGATGAGGAAAGTATGACGAGGCAGATGAGCCAACGCAACCACTGACCTTGTAGAGATAAAGTGCAGCAGCTCTATATTTAACCAGACGAACCAGGATAAGTTCTAGGCTGCTCTCTGTCTGAGTGTTGCCTTAAACGAAATTCATATCCAGACACGTGGGCTGACTGATTTGAGCCCATCTGTCAGTGTTTGAAGGGACACACACAGACACACTCTCTCACACACACACACACACACACACACACACACACACACACACACACACACACACACACACACACACACACACACACACTACACACACACACACACAACACACACACCACACACACACACACACACACACACACACACACACACACACACAGAAAAGTACACACACACACACACACACACACACACACACACACACACACACACACACACGCACACACACACACACGCACACACACAGAAAAGTACACACTCACCCACGGAGGAGAAAGATAGAATAGAGACCAGTCTCATTCCTTCGGGCTGATCTCTAACCTTCTGTCTGCCGCCTGAGTCCCGCTCACCCACTCTCTGTTGTTCAGATCCATCAACACAAGTCAATGCAGCTACACACACACATCATCTGTGAATACTGATGAAGAAGAAGGGGGGCTTCATCATTCCCATAGCTAAAGTGTCTCCACCTAGAGAGGTTTACCAAATGCAAACGTGCCGGTAATAGTAGTTGAGCGTTTGGTGAACCCTCTCTTACACGGTAGCTCATTACTCCCCTCACGCATGCGTCTGCTGGGGAGCTTTTAAAGCAGGACATTTTATAATTATAATTTTTATAAACTAGCACATATCGACCATCAACACCATCATCACCACCACCTCCATCCACTCACTTCTGTCTCCCATCAGATTTGGGGGATCAAATCAAATCAAATCAAATGTATTTGTAAGGCCCGACAACACACGTTAATGTACACCATGGGCCGGACACGTGTTCTTTAAACAAGTCGAGAAGAAACATCACAATATGTCAAGAACAAAACACCATAAAGTCCACACATTTTTAAATAAATGCTAAATAAATGGGGATGTTGTTGTACATCTGCATGGCAGGCATCAGCTAAGGTGCGTTGGCTGCGCCGCTCACATCCACTCCCAACGTGAACCGACGAGGACGCTGTGTGCGCTCGTTGCCTGCCTCCATCCGCTCAGAGAGGGTGTTGGGTTTGTACGGCGTTCCCTGCAGAGTTATCTGACTGGCTCGTGTTTGCACTGTGTTTTCCCTCAACTGATTGGGTTGGGGTGTTGTGTTTACATATGGTCTGTAGCCCCAGAGAGACGAGGGGCACGTCTGTGAGCGGCTCTCCTCGCCGTGACAGCGGGCTGCTTTATTCATCTATCACAGCAGGACTAAAGCATGAGGGGGAGGCGGGAGGGAGATTGCTTTTCATACCAGGCTTAGGATGGGTCATTTTGATAATGAGCCTATTTGTTATTCACGACAACAGAGCATTGTGTTGAGAGAGAGGGGAAATGTGAATGCTTAGAATCCCTCCTCTTCGTCTAATGATTATGCACCACTCTGCATTTCAAGAGCTCACTCTTAGAAAAGGCACAGAGCACAAGTAGGTGAGATGCACAGAGTGGGGTTTTCAAAAGGCCAAGGTCTCAGTAGGACAGTGGATTAGAGTCCAACGTGAGGAGCGGAGATAGGGACTGAACTCTCAATGCCCTCGCTGAGAAAGTCTCCCCTCGCTCTTCAAAGCCAACACTGGACCGTAATCACAAAGGCTATTCAGATCCCACTAACTTAATGAAAGACATTAGCATTTCAATATTTGGGGCATGTGTTCCTTAAAAGTCACTCTAAAGCAGTGTTTCTCAACTGGTGGGTTGCGACCCAAAAGTGGGTCGCGGGGCCATTTTGAGTGGGTCACGGATGTGTGCATAAAAAAAAACGTTATTTTTTTTATTATTTTTTTATAATTTTTTTTTTTCACTACCTATCTTTGTGAAAGTGGCTTCTCAGCTCTGGTCCAGCTGAAGACAAAGCAGAGGAACAGATTGGACATTGAGCATGACCTCAGAGTTGCTTTGTCTACCATCACCCCAGACTTTGAGACTCTTGTCAGGAGCAAACAACATCCCCAGTTATCCCATTAGTTCCCCCAAGCTTACTGTAGGTCTGTTATGTTAAGCTAAAAAGTCTGCTAAGAAACATAATTATTTATTATTATTATTATTATTATTATTATTATTATTATTATTATTATTATTATTATTATTATTATTATTATTTTATTTCATTGGGTTTTTAGGCCTAGTTGCACTTTTGTTGCAACCCCAGTTATCCCATTAGTTCCCCCAAACTTACTGAAGGTCTGTTATGTTAAGCTAAAAAGTCTGCTAAGAAACATAATTATTTATTATTATTATTTTATTTCATTGGGTTTTTAGGCCTAGTTGCACTTTTGTTGCAACCCCAGTTATCCCATTAGTTCCCCCAAACTTACTGAAGGTCTGTTATGTTAAGCTAAAAAGTCTGCTAAGAAACATAATTATTTATTATTATTATTTTATTTCAATGGGTTTTTAGCCCTAGTTGCACTTTTGTTGCACTTTTTTGTGTTTATTTCATGTTTTTAACAGTGCATGAAAGATTGTGTATTACTGCAAAAAAAATAAGAATTTAATAAATCATAGTGGTTAAAAAATGTGGGTCGCGACTTAATGACTAAGGAAAATGTTGGGTCCCGAGGCTAGACCAGTTGAGAACCACTGCTCTAAAGAACACTTCATATAACACAACAGTTGGTTCGGTACCAGCGTTGCAGGAGCTACGATAAATATGTGATAAATGCATTTGCTGTTGATCCCACTCTTTTGCACCTATTGATACACTATTGGTCGCTTGCAAATTAATATATTATCGCACGCACACACACACACACCTACACACATACACACACACACACACACCTACACACACACACACCTACACACACACCTACACACACACACACACACACACACACACACACACACACCTACACACACACACAACACACACACACACACACACACACACACACACACACACACACGGTAACCTGTAAAATATGCAGGCAGCATGATTACTATTATCATCTGTGATCAGCTGTGTTATTGAATGGGGGCTGCTGTCATGCAAGTTGCATGGGAATGATTATTGTGCAGGGTGTCTGAGGCCTAGTTCCGCCTGGCTGAATGTGATGGATGGGAAGGAAATGGTGATGTCTGAAACACTCCTAGTCCAGCCACATCCCTGCCTCTCTATAATTACAGCCACGCTGTTTGATTGAGCCGAAATAGACCACCGTCTGTTCTGTCTGTCTGCCTGTCTGTTTGTCTGTCTGATTTTTGAGCAGACTGCATGGATAGAGAATGGCAGCCAATAGCTCTAATAGATAAATAGTAATACTCATATATATATATATTAAGGCTGGCAAAGTTAACACGGTATTAACGCGTTATCGCCCGATTCTATTAACGCCACTATTTTTTTTAACTCACGATTAACTTTTAAGATTTTTTTTCCTTTTTTTTTTCCTTTTTTTTTCTTTTTTTTCTACACTTCACTCAGGTGTATTATTTATGCTCTCATTGATACTATGTTTGTTTCTGAAGTGTGTGTGTGTGTGTGTGTGTGTGTGTGTGTGTGTGTGTGTGTGTGTGTGTGTGTGTGTGTGTGTGTGTGTGTGTGTGTGTGAGATATATATATATATAGAGAGGGGGGGTGAGAGAGATGAGGAAGGGGCAAGAGAGAGAGTGTGTGTGTGTGTGTGTGTGTGTGTGTGTGTGTGTGTGTGTGTGTGTGTGTGTGTGTGTGTGTGTGTGTGTGTGTGTGTGTGAGATATATAGAGAGAGCGAGGGGGGTGAGAGAGATGAGGAAGGGGCAAGAGAGAAAGAGAGCTGGGAGACATGTGTGAGAGAGAGAGAGGGGGGGGTGAGTCCACAACCCTTGTGTGGGTGAATGTAACAAGTTCCTAACGTTTTCTTTCCCCTATTATTTCATGCACACTTTATTCATTGTTTTAAATTATTATTTTCTTTTAAGTTATTTTGTGCATCACTCTGTTTTGAATTTGATGCAAATTTGCTATGCATGAGGGTCATCCTTTTGTGTTAAATGGCTGCATAAAGCAAGCATTTGTTGACTCTCATGTTGATAAGAGTATTAAAACTTGGAACTTGAAAAAGATCCATTTAAGGTAGATAAAAAAATGTAATTAAAAAAAGCGATTAATTTGTGATTAATCGCGAGTTAACTATGGACAATCATGCGATTAATCACAATTAAATATTTGAATCGATTGACAGCACTAATATATATATATCAATAGAGCTATTCGATTCCTGGTCATGCCCATGTGTAGCTCCATATTTCTGCTGTGATCGTGCTGTTTTAAGTACTGTATGTACATTGTATTCTACTGTTGCACTTTTTATATCACCACTAGTCTCAGCACTGTCACTTTTTCTTAAATCACTATTATGCTGGTTTTTATTGTGTTTCTTTAGTATGTATTCTATTGTGTATTTTATTGACATGCTGTAGGTCGAGGGGGCAAGAGCCAATAATTTTGCTCTTTTTGTATGTGAATGTGACAAGATCAGGGAGCGAAATAAACTTTTTGACTCACCGGCCAGTGGCGGGTAGATGGGAAGAGTCTACCCGCCAAGCATATTTCTTACCTGCCAATATATATTTTATATATAAATTTTTTTTTTAAATAAAATATATATTATATAATCATACTTGTAGTTGTATTATCTGCGAGACATCGCCACCACGCAATAAGTCAAAATGCTTGCTATCTGCAAACAGCTCCACTGTCTGTTTTGGCTGTGTTGCTCTTCTAGAAAAATAATCCTTTCAGGGTTGCCTATTGAAATACTGTACACTTTCCTACTGTACACTTTCCTGATTAATTGAAATGGGGGACCCTGATGTAAACAAGACGAAAGTCTTTCTCTGGTCTGCATCCCCTTAACAATTGTGTGTATTGAGCTGTACTGTATTGTACCCATTCTGCAATCTGTTAATAAAGTTTTCAATCAATCAATCAACCACACCTCCAGTACAGAAACATTGTTTGAGTTTGCGTGTCAGGTAGACCATTGATTGACAGTCGAGTCTGCCAATTACATCACATCGCTTGCACTCCGGTGCTGCAGCTGGACCCATTGCCCACCTCTGCTGTTGATAACGCTAGCCAAGTTATTATACACACAGATACACAGTGGGCCAGTGACTTTGGTGTAGGGGTGTAACAATGCATCGATCCTAAGGGGGAAATTCAACTGCATCGATTTGAAAATGTTAGAATAGATTATCGCAATTTTAATGTGTACACGTTATGTTATTGTCATGTCCGTTACAGCCAACACACCGACATACGCTACTGCATCAACGTTATGATTAACAAAGCAAGGCATTCGTTTTGTTGCATTAACGTTATATTACTATTGCTATCGATAAATCTAGGTGTTCTAAAATCTATTGCTATTGGTAAGAGAGACTATAATAAGTTGGTGTCTCGGAAAACGAGAGCCCTGATCGCGGAGTTTCAGGAAGTAAACAAGAAAAATGAGAGCTTCCGATTGGTCATTTGCTTTATTTCCCATGAAACCAGTCACTTCACTCTACTGTGATTGGACCGTTGGCTTGAGTGCAATGTGGGACTTGTAGTTTTTTAACGATCTCGCAGCGGAGAAAAAAAAAGACGAGAGAGGCTATAATCTGTATTCGCACAGCGTGCGCGTAATTGATTTTTACCGTTCGCATACAAATATTTTTAGGGGCCTGCTTATGAACTACACGTCTACACGCCACACGGCGGGCAGCCCTCTAAGTGTCATGCGCCAAAGGTAAAAACAGACCGCCCCTGGCGGGCGGCGGGCTTTAGTTTCGGTCCCTGGACAAGATGCAACAATACAACTGAATCTGAATCTGCTGATTTAAGGTGTATCTACAGCTGAGGTTGAGATTATATGAATTATTGCCAGTTGTCATGGAACTGCATCATCTCGTGTGGACATTGTGCTGAGTTGTCTAACAATGTTGACATTAGGTGCATATTACACCCTCCTTTAGTCCTGAAGTGACATACATAATGTGGTATCATGCTGCGTCGCTCAAGAGAACAATCCATCCAGGTGCCTCTCTCTCTCTCTCTCTCTCTCTCTCTCTCTCTCTCTCTCTCTCTCTCTCTCTCTCTCTCTCTCTCTCTCTCTCTCTCTCTCCATCTGATATTTTCTCAGTGTCATTCATCTCTCTCTGTCTCTCTGTCTATTCACCTCAGCTTACTTTTCATTCCCATCCACCTAGCATCCCCTTTCCTGCGACTGTCTTCATCCATTCTTGCTAGGGATGGGTATCGTTAGGACTTTATCGATACTCTTATCGATACTGCTTAACGGTTCGGTACTTTATCGATACTCTTATCGTTATTTTTTATTATTTTGCAAGAAAAAAGGACAATTAATTAAGAACAGAATTGACATTGCTTTATTATTCTTTTATATAACTTTATATAAATATAAATAAATATTATGTATTCAGCAGCAACAGCAACAGCAATGTTTTAAATGTGTCTGAATTATAGACTTTATATAATCAACAACAAATGTAAGATATATATTAATTTCCATAATCCATAATTCATCGAGTACTTACCGATAGCAGAACCGAAAATGTCGGATCTTATCAATACTCAATACTTTCTAATTTAGAACCGGGTTTCGGGGGCATCCTAATTATTGCCGTCTCTCTCTCTCTCTCTCTCTCTCTCTCTCTCTCTCTCTCTCTCTCTCTCTCTCTCTCTCTCTCTCTCTCTCCCCCATGCGCCGGTTGCTTTGAAGCAGCAGTGGATCGGGTGGGCGTTTATTTATTTATTTATTATTGAATTTATTTATTTTTTAGCAAATACACCCCCTCCTGTATTGGAGGTGGTGAAGCAGCCTTGGCAGCCTGATAGCGAAGGCTAGTGGAGGGTGGAGGGAGAGAATGTTTAACGCCTATTACCCCAGCCAAGCAGAACCACAGAAACAAATGAAAGGGAGGCCATTTAGCCGCATCATTCCACCGGTGAAGCCAGGAGCGCTGATATGGAAAATGAGCGTGTTATTAATGCAGGGGAAGTTGTGTGTGCCACATCAACAAAATACTAAATGAGAAATAAAAGGCTGAGATATAAAAAAAATAAATTGTGATAAAATCGATGAATGAAAAAGGCATGATTCACAGGTGATGAAAGACACACTAACGGGGAGATGTGGCTTCGGGTGAAGAAAAAAACAAGTGAAGGTAAGAAGACGTCTGATTTAGCAGTTTGATCTGTACTATGAATACTTTTATTCTGAAAAGAAAAAGAAGAATCAACTATCTGAAGAATGAGGCATCTGCCGTTACTAAACGATTGCTGGCATGACTGTAAAACGTATTATATGATATTATCGAAGTTATTACCCATAGTTTAACATGGCCACGGATTGGCCTTACCGGTTTTGCTTCAGTGATGTAACGTGTTTCCTAATTGATCAGACTGTTCACGGGGGGCTTCAATCACTGAGGATCAATGGGAAGGAAGGTGGGAAGATTAATTTTTATTTTTTTTTGGTCTTTTTCCCCCTCCATTTTTCCTCCGATTTTCTCCCATCCCAATGTTAGTCGTATGCCAATTCCCAGTCCCTTCCTGGTCGCTGCGCACTTACCCCCCACAGTCAGATCATCTGGGAGAGTGGAGGCTACCACGTGCTTCCTCCGACACACGTCCAGCCAATCACCGCTTCTTTTCACCTGGCAGCGCGGATTCTCATCGAGAGGGCGTAGCGTGTGGGAGGACCACACTATCCCCCTCGAGTCCTATCCGCGCTTAGCAGGCGCCCCGACCGAACTGTAGGAGTCGCTGTTTACAACGACCCGGACCCACCCCGCCAGCTTCTCCCACCCTCTAATACAGCCAATTGTATTAGTGCAGACGGCCAGCCAAGCTGGTGACAACCCCGGAGCTGTGAGCTGGATTCGAACAGGCGAATCCAGCTCACAGCTCCGGGGCTGGTGACGAACGCAATCTCCGCTCGGCCACCTAACCGCGGAAGATTAATTGTTTTAAAAGCAATGATCTTATTTTATTGGATATATTTATATTTTACATGATTAGAGGTGGGAAGATGAATTATTTTTAAATCAATGATCTTATTTGATTGGATAGAGTTTTTATTTGACATGATTAGAAGTGAGAAGATGAACTATTTTAAAATAAATGATCTTATTTAATTGGATAGAGTTTTTATTTGACATGATTAGAGGTGGGAAGATTAACTACTTTAAAATCAATGATCTTATTTTATTGGATAGAGTTTTCTTCACAGCCACAAGAAAACACAGCCATAAAAATACTATATTCAAACCGGCCGATAAAACCTATTCGGCTCCGTGGTATAGTCTGGCCCGAGCAGACTATAGAAGAAGAAGACAACGGATGAGCGCCACCTAACGTTATATGTATTGATCCTGTTCTGATCCAAGACACTTGGAGCGAGAGTACCTGCTGACAAAGGTAACATCTATTTTACGTCTATTTTACAGAACCCCATCATAAAACATGCTTTTGTAATGATTGCAGCATCGGAAAACGACCCCCCCCCCCCCCTGATGGCTTTGTGAAGAAACATATGGTTGTGTACCTGCTGACAAAGGTAACGTCTATTTTACCGAACCCCATCATAAAACATGCTTTTGTAATGATCGCAGCGTCAGAAAACGACCCCCCCCCCCCCCCCCGATGGCTTTGTGAAGAAACATGGTCGTGGTTACCTTTGACCTGGCAATAATATAGGTTCTCTCCCTCGGATGCCTTCACAGTCTTACGTGCAGATCGCAACGCTGGCTCAGGAAAGACCATCGGCGGCGGAGTCTGCCTCATCACGAACAATTCCTGGGTTAATCCCGAGGGGGTGCAGGTCCTCTCAAACTCGTGTTCGCCGGACTTGGAACATCTTTCTATCCTATGTCGTCCGTTTCACCTCCCGAGGGAGTTCACCGCAGTCGTCATGACTGCCGTGTATATTCCCCCACACGCGAATACGGGCAAAGCGCTGGGCGAACTACACGATCATCTCAACAGACACCAGATCAAACACCCAGACGCAGCGATGGTAGTGGCCGGCGATTTCAACCAGGCCAACCTGAAGAAAGTGATGCCGTCCTTTTTTCAGCACATCGCTTGCTCCACCAGAGGGAAGAACACACTCGACCACTGCTATTCCCCGTTCAAAGCCGGTTACAAGGCAGTAGCCGCTCCGCCATTAACGGGGTCCACAAGCTCGAGCGATCATGACTCCATCTTGCTATTTCCGGCATATCAACAGAGATCACGTGACGCCGTCGTGTCACGTGAGACAAAGAAGTGGACCGACGAATCAGAGACCACGCTCAAGGACGTGCTTGCAGACACGGATTGGGATATGTTCAAAGGAAGCGCCAGTGACGTCAGTGAGCTAGCAGACACAGTGGTGTGCTACATCACAACAATAGCTGATGGTATTGTCCCCAGGAAAACGGTGCGGATTTTCCCAAACCAGAAACCGTGGGTGGATAGCACTATTAGAGCAGCTCTGAACTCTCGTACCACCGCCTACAACCTGGGTAGAGAGTCAGGAAACATGGAGGAGTATAAGGCTTCAGTCTATACTCTACGCAAAGCTGTCAAACTTGCTAAGAGGACATATGCTGATAAACTGGAGACACAAATGGCACAAAACGACACAAGAGGATTATGGCAGGGACTGAAGACAATAACTGACTATAAAGTCAGCGCCCCCTCAATGGGGAGCGACGACGCCTCCCTCGTGGACAAGCTCAACATCTTCTACGCTCGGTTTGGTGTAGACAGTGGCGCTGCTGGCTCTCCGGCTAGTGACGTCACTGGCGCGCCGGCTGTTGTGGAGGGGGGGGGGGGCAACCGCGAGGGGGGGGGGACGCTCTCTCGTTGTAGGAACACAGTGTGAGGCCCAGATGGCATAACAGGACGTATACTCAAGACCTGTGCCAACCAGCTGGCCCCTGTGTTCACCGCCATATTTAATCAATCACTGGCGGAGTCAGTGGTCCCTGCCTGCTTCAAGATGTCTACCATCATCCCTGTGCCGAAGAAACCCTCCCCAGCATGTCCAAATGACTACAGACCGGTGGCACTCACCTCTGTGGTCATGAAATGTTTCGAGAGGCTGGTCAAGGACCACATTTGTGCCTCCCTCCCCAGTGATATGGACCCTATGCAATTTGCATACAGGACAAACAGGTCCACCGACGACGCGGTCTCCCAGGTACTGCACAGCACCCTCTCGCACCTTGACCGTCAGAAGGGGGGCTATGTGAGACTGTTGTTCATTGACTACAGCTCAGCGTTCAACACCATAGTCCCCACCAGACTGGTGGACAAGCTGATCGAGCTAGGTCTGAGCTCCGCCCTGAGCGCCTGGGTACTGGACTTTCTGAGCGAAAGACCCCAGACGGTCAGGGTGGGGGGTCAGACCTCCAACACCATCACCCTGAGCATCGGGTCCCCCCAGGGCTGTGTTCTGAGCCCCCTGCTGTACTCACTCTACACACACGACTGTGTGGCCAAGTTCAGCTCCAACTCCATAGTGAAGTTCGCAGATGACACGGTGGTGGTGGGGCTGATCTCGGACAACGACGAGAAGGCCTACCGGGAGGAGGTTGAGGTACTGGAACGCTGGTGCCAGGACAACAGCCTGCTCCTGAACATTGGCAAAACCAAGGAGCTGATCGTGGACTATAGGAGAGGACAGCAGGAGACACACACACCACTGATGATAAACGGGGCTACCGTGGACAGGGTGAGCAGCTTCAAGTACCTGGGGGTCCACATCTCAGAGGACCTGACATGGTCAACACACATAGAAACAGTAGTAAAGAAGGCGAAACAGCGTCTCTACCACCTGAGACAGTTAAGGAAGTTCAGAGTATCGGGGAAGATACTCCAGTCCTTCTACTCAGGAGCTGTAGAGAGCATCCTGACCGGAAACATCACTGCCTGGTATGGAAACAGCACGGCACAGGACAAGAAGGCCCTACAGAGAGTGGTGCGCTCAGCCGAGCGTACCACGGGTATTGCACTACCCCCCCTGCAGGTTCTATACAACAAGAGGTGCAAATCCAGAGCCTGCAGGATAATGAAAGACCCTCACCACCCCAATAACAGCCTGTTTCAGCTGCTGAGGTCAGGCAGACGCCTGCGAACCCCAGCTACTAGGACAGAGCGGCTTAGGCTCAGCTTCTTCCCCCAGGCCATCAGAGCCATGAACAATGAACATTGAGTGCTCAGAACATTGAACTGTCCACACACAAGCACACATGAACACACACACGACACGCACACTGTGCACGCTCACACACGAGCAGCCACTTAACACTTTAACATGAGCGGGCACACACTCATGTCGCACACACGCACACTTATGGCCAAAGGAAAGGACACTTTAAATTAGAATAACAGGAACAGTGTATTGCACTACCAAAGCTAACTAGCATGTCCCACATGCTCTGTAAATAACTATGTACAGATACCGAGATGTCACTCCATGTTACCTGCTACCTGTTACTGCACAATGTTGTTTTCTTCTTTTGATTCTATTATATGTACCACTGTATTGCACATCGTTGCGGGCAAGACCACCCGCATTTCATTGTATACCTGTATGCCGTGACAATTAAAACTCTCGACTTGACTTGACTTGAGGTTCCAGGTGAGCAGCCGCGACATTTGCGCATACGTGCACAAAACACTCTATATCTCACAATCTAGAAAACCAGCCTGGATTATTGTGAAACGGGGCGATTTTTTGCGTGGTATAGTGCACAAACGAAGGTATGTAGAAATAAACAGTTTTGTCCCTGTTGGAGTATAAATAGTGCCTGTCAAATGAGCCATACTATTGTCTCCATACAGATGCAGCCATTAATTGTCTGTCGACCAACGTTTGGGCACCATATTGCTGGGTTAACGGTAACGGTGACCAGTAGGGGGCACTCGTGTTACAACAGTAATTCAGCTTGATTCTATAATATAGATTATACAATGGCATGCAAATTTCTTGATTCTGATTGGCTGAAACAGTGAAGTTACCGGTTGTTATTTCGTATAACACACTCCACGTGACCCCAGTACCCGCCCACAACCGAATAACTTTTTTTTCGAATTAATCCGCTGTTCATTCTTTTCCGAATGAAACCAAGATGGCGGACAATAATCTTTATGAATGAATGTATTGATTTTTGTCATAACGACTCATTCAAAAAAGATACAATCACTTGGAATATGTTAGTTGTTTACACAATGTTGGATTATGTAATTGGTTTGTCATGACCCATTGTAAAACAAAATATAAATCGGTTCTGAGGCTGAGTGCGGTGTCTGTCGCGCAAAAGCTGGCTGGCAGTCTCATTGAATAATATAAGTCTGGAAAGTTATACAGCAGGAGAAGCCGGAGAAGGAAAAAAGACATGCTGACATTGACGAAAACGAACTTATCATTGTACATTTTGATCTATGTACATGTATGATGTTACCCCGAATATGTAAAGCCGCGGGCACCGACACGATTTACACCAATCATTGTTTAAGAAGCACAGTGAAGTTACCGGTTGTTATTTGATTGATTGATTGATTGAAAATTGTATTAACAGATTTCAGAATGGGTACAATACAGTACAGCTCAATACACACAATTGTTAAGGGGATGCAGATCAGAGAAATACTTTCGTCTTGTTTACATCAGGGTCCCCCATTTTCAATTCATCATAACATATATGACATACATGACATACAGATAGACAGTACTGCTACATCTATACATTTATGACATACCAGATTTACAAATACAGTACTGTCTGTGATACAAGAATAGTCTAAAAAAGAGAGTACATACATTTGACGAAGAAACTGTACATTGGAGGAGGTTGGTAGGTAGGAGATTGGTAGGTGGGGTGGAGGGGGGGGGGGGGGGGTATTTCGTATAACACATTCCACATGACCCCAGAACGTCAATGTAAATAAACCATAATCACCCTACAAAAACAGTACTGTATTTGTAAATCTGGTATGTCATAAATGTATAGATGTAGCAGTACTGTCTATCTGTATGTCATGTAAGTCTGTAAACATGTGCATAACGGAGTGTGGCTCTATAGCAGAGTCATTTTATATGAAGTTTGTTGTTAGATGGCATGCTTTGTAGCAACCTCCCTCTGCTGCAAAAGGACACTGTCGCCCGAAGCGATTTCACTGGTTGTCCCGGACACAATGGAAGTATGGATATATTCGTAACGAATAATTAAAAAAAGAGAGTCAACTGGAATATGTTAGTTGTTTACTCAATGTTGGATTATGTAATTAGTTTGTCATGACCCATTGTCACAACAATAATACATTGCAGGATTTATATGAAATTTGTTGTTAGATGGCATGCTTTGAAGCAACCTCCCTCTGCTTTTTTTTTGGACCTACTTTTTCTGCGGATGGTTTTGTGAATAAATCTCCATTATGCTTCAATTACTGTGTGTTTATTCTATAGCAATAAGGTTGGGTGAATTCGGCCATTGTATAAAAGTATTACACCACTTGAAGTCGTGTGTTATAGGAATTAGATCACGCCTATGGGGGTCTAACGACCCTCGGCTGCGCCTCAGGCCTAACAACCACCCATAGGCGTGATCTAATTCCTATAACACACTCCGTTGCGTGATGTAATGCTTAAATATATGATGGGTCCGCAAACATCGTGAAAATGGTCAATAACACTGGTGCCAGGGAGTAAA
>NC_140177.1:72503443-72555943 GCF_963971535.1 Notolepis coatsorum | reverse complement strand
CTTCTCCTTCCTCCTTTTCTGACCGGCGCCGGGTTTCATATCAACTTGGTTCTGTATTACCCCTGTTCTGTATTACTTCTGTATTAATTCTGTTCTGTACTCTTAAACCAATGCTTTAAGTTGAATAAACTTCTATTGATAAATAATTAAGACCAGCCTCGTCTGCTTTTCCTTTAGAAGCCCATTCTCCTTCATATTGGTGAATCCTGACTTGGCTGTCGCCCTGGGCTCCTCGGCCGGTCCGGCTCGTGGAGAACTCTCTCGCAGAAATCGGCAGATAGGTCGACAACCCCAGAGGTAAGCGCTTGGCTTTTAGAAATTATCTGCTGATATAGTCATTATGCGAGAGAGCAGCCTGAGCCTGGCCGACTGACTGGCTCAGTTGGCAGCTAAAAAGAACACGTAAAGAATGGAGACGATGGAGGCTGGCAATAAAAATATATCCTTTAATTGCGTACAAATCATCATCTAAAAAAGGCACTATCAAGTCAAGTCAAGTCAAGTCAAGAGTTTTAATTGTCACGGCATACAGGTATACAATGAAATGCGGGTGGTCTTGCCCGCAACAATGTGCAATACAGTGGTACAACATATAATAGAATCAAAAAATGAAAAAACAACATTGTGCAGTAAACAGGTAACAGGTAACATGGAGTGACATCTCGGTATCTGTACATAGTTATTTACAGAGCATGTGGGACATGCTAGTTAGCTTTGGTAGTGCAATACACTGTTCCTGTTATTCTAATTTAAAGTGTCCTTTCATTTGGCCATAAGTGTGCGTGTGTGCGACATGAGTGTGTGCCCGCTCATGTTAAAGTGTTAAGTGGCTGCTCTTGTGTGAGCGTGCACAGCGTGCATGTCGTGTGTGTGTTCATGTGTGCTTGTGTGTGGATAGTTCAATGTTCTGAGCACTCAATGTTCATTGTTCATGGCTCTGATGGCCTGGGGGAAGAAGCTGAGCCTAAGCCGCTCTGTCCTAGTAGCTGGGGTTCGCAGGCGTCTGCCTGACCTCAGCAGCTGAAACAGGCTGTTATTGGGGTGGTGAGGGTCTTTCATTATCCTGCAGGCTCTGGATTTGCACCTCTTGTTGTATAGAACCTGCAGGGGGGGTAGTGCAATACCCGTGGTACACTCGGCTGAGCGCACCACTCTCTGTAGGGCCTTCTTGTCCTGTGCCGTGCTGTTTCCATACCAGGCAGTGATGTTTCCGGTCAGGATGCTCTCTACAGCTCCTGAGTAGAAGGACTGGAGTATCTTCCCCGATACTCTGAACTTCCTTAACTGTCTCAGGTGGTAGAGGCGCTGTTTCGCCTTCTTTACTACTGTGTCTATGTGTGTTGACCATGTCAGGTCCTCTGAGATGTGGACCCCCAGGTACTTAAAGCTGCTCACCCTGTCCACGGTAGCCCCGTTAATCATCAGTGGTGTGTGCGTCTCCTGCTGTCCTCTCCTATAATCCACGATCAGCTCCATGGTTTTACCAATGTTCAGGAGCAGGCTGTTGTCCTGGCACCAGCGTTCCAGTACCTCAACCTCCTCCCGGTAGGCCTTCTCGTCGTTGTCCGAGATCAGCCCCACCACCACCGTGTCGTCTGCAAACTTCACTATGGAGTTGGAGCTGAATTTGGCCTGTTGAACTTCATCTGTTGTTAATGTGGTCTTTATCTATCTCTCTCGCAACTTCTCCTTGTTTTCTCTTGTGACTATCACTCTCTTTCCCTTTTATTCTAGATAAGTCATTTGTTTATTCTATCATTGTATTGTATACATACAAGTCATAATCGTTGTTTAGCTATTTAATGAACCAACTGTTTGGATCACCTGATCAGTGATCATAGAGCAGTCAGGTTTTTGTTTGGGTTGCTACCATAGAACAAATCTATCTAACAAACTAGCTGTTTGGGTCACTTACAGAAGTAACCATAGAGCAGTTAGGGTTTGTTTGTTTGGGAAACTTTACCATAGGACGAACATAGAATGAAGGAGCTGTTTGGATTCCTTGATAAGGGATCATAGAGCAGCCGCACTGCACTGTTGTGTGTCTCTGCTGGAGACAGAAATTAAATACAGTTTAGTGTCTTAGATGAAAACGTCGGTTAGTCGAATAGTTATTAATTGATCTGATGTAAACTGGGAACTTTTTTGTTGTTGAATAAGGGAATGCCTGGCGACTGTGGGAAATCACAAGTCCGATACAAGACGCCTACCAGGTAAAGCCTATACGCCGTTTCTTAACTAATAGAAGAAGAATAACATGTATATTCATACCTGGGAGCTGCCCAGTACAACCACAGTCTGACACCGTTGGTCACTGAGCAACTCCACTGGATCAATTGGAGGTTAAGTGCTTTGCACAAGGGCACTTCAGCGGCTGGAATCGAACCAGCGACCTTCCGGCGCTTCTGTAACCATTAACCCCACCACCGACACAATTCTGGGCGTTGTGCCAATTTCAAAACGTATGTTTACTCAAAGCGGTGAAGTCCAACCATATTGTGATAAGGATACGAGATGGGTCAATAATTGACAGTAGCTTGTTGATTTTGTTAGTAGGGTAAAAGTTTGTCCATGGAACTGGGTCTCACTGACACCTTGTGGTTAGACACACACAATCACGCATACAAAGACACATAATATACACATACAGACATACACACAGTCACACACACACATAGGCAACAACATACACACAAATAACTGACTACACACACACACACACACAAACTTGTCATAACTGTTTGAGCTGAATAGGGCCGGCCCACCAGCTGAAATAGACAAGATGGCGGCTAAGTTCACGGCAGAGGACATATTGACTGAATTTAACCCTTTGTTGAGAGACTTAATTCTTTCAATAGGTGTCCGTTGGCAGAAACGCACAAAGAACTCTGGGACAAGATGGCCTCCCGGAGGCACGTTTGACCTTTGCCTGTCCGATGAAATTAAGGTTATTATTCGTAACCATAAAACAGGCCAGACAAGCAAAGCGAGACTAAAGAAGAGGTCAGAGGAATCGGAAATATTGAAGCTTTTCACAGACAAGGGAAAGGCATACAGGCAGATCGTTTTGGCAAACAATCAGAGGGAGGAGGAGGTAGGGAAGACAGCACCTCCACCTTATATCGCGCAGCTACCTGTGGGCAGACTGGAGATAAGAGGTGACTGTGAGGAAACAGACCCAGGGACCTCCCTGAGATCAGGCACAACATACCCCAAGCTGAGCGCCCACCCCCTCTATCCAAAGATACCCACAGCGCACAACGATGCCACAGATAAGAAGTTGACTGCAGGGGAAGGAGAGATAGAAGACCTTGACAGACAGGAAAGACTCAGAAGAAGCTTCTATCCCCAGGCCGTCAGGCTGCTAAACGAACAATAAACACTATGCAACAACCATCAAATGCACACAGCACACACACCCACACGCACACACTCACTTAAACAAACAACACACTGCAGCACCCACTCTCCACACTTTAGATCACACAAACACACTTTATATTTATTGATAAAGGATTTGCACTACAACTCGTACACCTACTGTAAATTGTACCTAAATTGCACCTCATCCCATTTCTGCCTTGCACTATATAGTATTGTATATTAGTACACTGCATAGTATTGTATATTATATGGTAACTCAGTTACGTCTACGTCGTCTATTCTGCATCGAACATTGTACATATGTCTATACTGAACACTGTGACCTCATTTTCACAGATAATTTGAGTGTAGGTCGTTTTATCGACCTGGCTCTGATTATGGGAGGCCAGCGTCCATGGGGGGAGCACAGAGGTAACAGAAGGGCTCTCTCTCTCTCTCTCTCTCTCTCTCTCTCTATCTCTCTCTCTCTCTCTCTCTCTCTCTCTCTCTCTCTCTCTCTCTCTCTCACATGGCTCCCTCGTGATTATGTATGGCAGAATAGAAACTGTTTTGGCACGAATCACTGTGGGTCGATAAATAATAGAAGATCTTCAAGCATTTGCAGTTAAAATAGTATATATATATATTTGTATTAAAGGGCCGATCAACAAAAAATACCAGGAATACCAAGCCTTATAGTATTCAGAGGTTGGAGGGACTGTGTTGACATAGGTAGATGAGATTATTTAATAAAATATATATTTGAAGAAACATTAAAGGACAACTCTATTTTTGGATCGGACGAGTAGCCTTCACAAGGCACAGATGCGTCAACGAACACACTTAACGATGAATCATCTTATGATGGATCATTTTAGAAGTACACAAACACAAACAGTTATCGGTTATCAGGGGGACAGATCAAATAGAGTTACCATTTTGCAGAACCAAAGTGCAACGTGGGATTGGCCCATTGACCAGTATTGGAACCCCCTCTCACTAACTGGCAGAAACTTGGCTCACGAATGATTGATTGACTGGTTGAGAACTTGTTGACGGATGCAGAGCGCTGTAGGAAAAGCTGCATGAAGGCGGTGAATGTCTGGCATCAATGATTGACAAATGCGTATGGTCAAGTTACAGTAAAATCAATTACATTTACAGATTACAACCTTTATGTAATGGTTAATATTTTGATAGTAGGTAATTTACTGTATTTGTATGGCTTTTACACTTAAAGTAGAAAAACTAAAGTAATCTGGAGAATAATACAGTGAATCTCCCGTGAAAGAACGTTTGTTTTTATTTTTTGCAGTATGGGCATAATGTCAATTATGAACGACGGTACATTTTGCACCCTAAAGCATGACTTATGTAGTAAGTTCCGTCCCGGCCTGATTTTAAGATACCCTTTTTCACCCCGTCAACAGGGGGAGGGGGTGTATAGCATTATAGCGTCAGTATAGCAGTATAGCATCAGCTGTCCTTTTCAACGGTGGAAAGGGGTTGGCACACATGACCGGTATATATATAGACAGTCAAATCTTTACAGTGTGGACTACAGTATCTGTGTTTTTCTTTAATGTAAAATAATTTAGTTTTCTCTCAAATGCTCTTTTCAGATTCTTTTTAAAAAGCTTATCTTATTGGTGTACTGGCAGTTATTCCAATATGACATGGCTCTATATAACACAGTTTTATTTGCTGCATTGAGTTTTGGTAGTAGCAGTGTGACCGTTTCCCTGGAGGCATTCCTGGTGTTATACTTATGTCGATCAGGTGTACATGTTAGCTGTGAAGGCAAACAGATAGGTTCTCTTGCAATATATATTCCTCATGAACAAGATCAGGCTGCAATCCAGTCTGTCTTCCACCTTCAAACAACGCCAGCTTGGTGTGCATCACTTCCACACTGTTTCTCATTGAGCAGTTCAGGGCCAGACGAGCCGCTCTGTTCTGAGTGAGCTGGATTTTATTGAGCTCTTATCTTGAGGCGTTAGACCGGACAGCTGGACAGTAGTCAGGGTGAGAAAGAACTAACTTGCTCAATAGCTGTTCCGTCTAAGGATATATTTGGCTTCACATTTTTCTTATAGCATGCTTGGATCCCAATATTAGGCTCTTTGTTTTTGAGAATGTTTAACTTCAGCCTGTTTTCAGACACCCAAGTGGACACTAAGTTCAATTATCTCTGAAGGACTTCATTAAGTTCTTCTGTCTTGTATGATGATGCATACGTTGTAGTATCATCGGCGTACATAACCATACATGTATTTTCTAAATACCCATGGCGAAGCATTTGTAAAAGTGACGCAGAAGACTGGCCCCAGGTAGTTTCCCTGTGGAATTCCACACTGTCGGGGTTAAGCACCTCCTGGTGGTCCCCAGGTCCAGGCTGAAAACAAGGGGTGATCGAGCCTTCGAGGTGACGGCACCAAGGCTCTGGAACGCTCTCCCCCTGGACCTGTGAACGGCCCTGGTTTCACTGTTTTTAACTGCCGTCTGTTGTCGTCATTTATTTCTGATTTTGTTCTATTGTGGTTTTTATATTAAGCTGTAGTGTAAAGCACCCTGTGCATTCGTGCTGTGAAGGGTGCTATATAAATAAAGGTCATTCATTCATTCATAGAATTGGACAGGGTACCATTGAACACAATACATTGCTGTCTATTACATAGACAGTTTTTATCTGGCTGTAGTTCTGAATCCATATGCAGTTAGTTTGATGAGGGTGTATTGGGGGGAGTCGATTTTCCAAATTGGGATTAGAAGCGTCAGAGGGACTTGTCACATTACACAATTTGACCTATTGATGGGGTCATTTTGTGGGGGGGAGAATGTGAATGGATATAATGTTCTGTATCGTTAGTGGCTTAGCTTGGCATCACCTACTGCACTATCTCGCGTACGTGCACGCGTACTGAATAAACCACAAATGTACCTCTAATACCAGTATTAGTCTGACCACACCCCTCATCAGCTTACCTTCATAAGCAGGTGTGTGGTCACCTGCTCTCCTCCTTCTCGCTTTCACCACAAGGAAGTGCCTCGGTAGTACCCCACTTGACGTGTCGTTGATAGTTGAAAAGAGTTGTGACTAGGTTTACATTGTGCCTAACCTTTTTCTTCTCTCACTTGTTTATATAAGAAAAAGGTTTGGGTCATAATGTATTCCGCGGAGAGTAGACCCGCTAGACCTACTCTTCACCACCGATTCTCCATTCCCGCCTCCGTCGTGCGTTCCGGTGCTGGGCTGTTGCCACTCTCGTGGTTGCCGACCCAGCCCGGGAGACTGCCGGTGGATAGTTTTTCTCACCGACGAGCCGAGGGTTCGGTGCCGTCGCTCCGGCGATGGCCTGATCTCGACTCTGGTTCCTCTGTTTCTGGGGAATCGCCCGTTGATGAACGGGGGATTGTCTTAGAGCCAGAGGATTTGCGACGAAAACTTTTTGCGTCTGCTCGCTCACGTCGTAACATGGTGGCGTGCAGACGCGAACGGCCTGGGTTTGGGGAATTGCTGGAGACCAGCGAGGCCGCGTCCGACTCTGGATTTCTGATGGAAACTGAAGACTTCATGGAGGAGGCGGACGGGTTCTTGTATGATGGTCCCGTGGAGGGGAGTATCCCTTCTCCGGAGACCCCGGAGGGGGGAGAAATGGCTCCACGGGGCGGTCTCCAACATCATGGGACTAACTCCCGCCTACGTACCAGTTACGCGGGTGTCGGGGTTGGTCAAAGGTATGGGGGAGGGCGTACCTCGGCTTGACAATCCGATGGCCGCGCTCCTCTGTCCGGATATGGTGTGGGAGCCCCTATGCAAGCCGGTCCTCCAGGGGAGGTCGGCTAGGCGATTGGCTTATTGGGGTGACCAGTCATTTATCGCCGGTACACAGTCGCTGGCTGCGGCCTCTAACATCGCCCACCTGGCTAGATTTGTATCGGGGATAATGACGGGCGGCGCGGATCTGAACGAGGTGAGGTGCGATCAGATCACCCAGGCTGCGGGAGCTGTGCTGCACCTCTCCCAGGTGCTAGCCATAGCCATGGGTAAAGTGCGCGCCCTGGCCACCCTGGGCCAGCGTCATCTTTGGCTGGAGCAGGCCCGTGTGCCGGAACGGAAGAGAACCCCTCTTCTGACGGCCGCCCTCTCCGACGCTGGCCTGTTCGGGAAGGCCCTGCTATTGATGACCTCAACATGCAGAGAGATGGCAGAGGAGAGGTCCATTCTCCAACCCCATTTTCCGCCTCCCGTCCTTGCCGGTGGGGGCAGAAGGCTTCCGCGACGTCGAGCTGTCTCCGTCGCCGCTACCACTGCCTCCGCCGCCGCTGCTGGCCCTGCCAAGAGGGCCAGGGGACGAAACGACGCTTCGGCCACCGCCGGCCCATCCCAGACCGGAGGAGACGGTAGGGAACGTCGTGTCCAGCAGACTGTAACCTACCGTCCCTCCGGGGCTCCCCGGGGTGGCAAGACTCGAGCGGCGCGAGGTGGCAGGCGCCGTTGAGAGTGACTTTTCCCCCTCTGTGTCCCCTCCTCTACACCCTCCCCGGCCCCTCTATGATTTTGTGCCTTGAACACATATTTATTTATTAATAAAAAGTTCCCTGATATAAGGGGGACTGTGTTTGGCCGAACAAACTGTGTGTTTCTTCAATACAAATCATGTGGTGGGGTTGTGTTTTATGAATCTACCCTGTTACGTTGGGGGAATGAGTTGTGTTGTGTTACGAGTTTTTAAGCAAGGTCTGCAACTTACACTCGGTAATAGGTTCTATTAGCTTGATGCTCCACATGCAATTAGAACTGGTGATATTCCATTGCTTTAACTAAGTATATGTGTTCACAACGCTGTGTTGTTAGTTGCAGTAATGCTCGTACACACTTTTCATGGCCTAGCCATTACTCTCGTTCAACGTCTTCCTATGTGTAGCATAGGCTGCGGGTATGGGATTCACGCACAGGCGACTTGTGTTTTGTTGTAAACCCTTTTACACTTTGTGGGTAGCTAACATTGTATTAGCTTATGTTATATATATTTTGTTCTACCGGAGGTTTTCAAAATGGCTACGGTTGTTTTCTGTGTGTAGGGATAGAAGGTGTGTTTTTCGGGAGGGGGTGTCGGATAAACCCCTCCTTTTTCCCACTTGATTGGTTTAGAGGGTTTGTTGACCTTCCTGCTGAGCCAGTCAGGGCCAAGCCAGTGCTTGACGGGGGAGGGGGGGGGGGGGGGAGGGGTATTCTACCGACTCCTGTTATGACAGGATCCGGTGGGTTTTCCCCGCCCGTTATAGCGTTGTTGCTATGGCGACGCCTTCCATGAGCTGGTGTCGTAAAGATGTCGAGGTTAGAGCGCAGGACTTAACCTGCTGCGCTCGTTTTTGTGTCAAACTTGAGTCTGTTGGTCACGTGTCTCACAGTTTACATATCTTTTTCTTGACCGTGGTCTCATGTGGGAAGGTGTTTCTGGGGGAATCTGGTCTTACACTCTGATTACAAAGAGTGACTGGATTAAAATCATGTGAAAAACAGGGTTTTTTACTCCCAGCTGTGCAGTTAGGTCATACATGTGATGCCTTTTCTTTATTTTATAAAGAGTTGAATGTGTCTTGATGGATATGAAATGAGGGTCCCTGATGGAACAAGACTAACGTCTTCTCAGGTCTGCCTCCCCTTATCTTTTTGTATGTATTCCTGTACTGCAGTCTGTTGGGTATATTTTTTCATTCATTCATTCATGGAGTTGATTGCATCTCGCCCCTCTTGTCGTTTCCCTGGGCGTCTTGGGGATTCAATATGGTGGTCTAAACGGCCTATTGTTGATGTGGGTATGTCCAAACGCACACATAGTGCTAGCTCAGGATGTGCTTTGGCCGTTGCTGACTGGCGCGCCTCGTTTGCTTTGGTAAAACAGCGTTTTTATGGAGCAATTGGGATGGGGGTTTTTCCTCTTCCGACATCCTGTGTGTTGTCGATGGGTTCCCGTTCATGTCAGGGGATGATGACGGAATGGGTCTGGGCATATGGGAAGGGTCTCACGCCCTAGGGGTGGGCCGCCGGACGCGGTTCATACCGACACGTCTGGGTGGCGCCTTCTTTTTATGTTGGGATCAGACGCGCATATCTGCCCCTTCTCCTGGGGTTGGCAGGTCGGCGTGATTAGGGCACGGGACTGGTTCTGGTCGCGCTGGTCCAGATCAGTGCACCCGTTGTCCGCTGGGGATGCAGATCTGCTGTTCTGGTACCCTGAGGGACTTAGGGTTTTTTCAGGGGGGAAAAATGCTAGGTCGATCCGGGTGTCACAGGGTTGTGCGTTATGGGACCCCTTGTTTGATGTATTCTGCACTGTCATAGTGGCTTATGGCCGTGCCGACCTGTACGCATCCGATCTCGTCGGATCTCGGCTGCTGTGCGGGTTGGTCTTGGTTGGTACTTGGTTGGGTGACCTCCTGGGAATACCGAGTGCGGGGTGCTGGGGGCTGGTCTTCCATATTACGCTCTTCTCTTGCGTTTTGGCGCTGAGGAGCCTGTTGGGTGGGGTTAACCTCCTTTGGGATCCTGTGCTCCCCGTATCGCCGGGCCCGGTCCGGGGTGATGCCCGTTGACCTGTAGGCCCGGGATAGCCCTGTTGGGAACCGGAACGCGGGCTGCGGCGGTGCCGCAGGTGCGTTTCGGGGTTTTTTCCTGAGGGGTTATAGGACCAACCATTACATGGGGTAATGCCTGGGTGGTTGGTTCTCTGGTGTGTTGCTGCAGTGTCAACTCCCGGTTCTCCGGTTGAGGGTGCCCCTGCACGTTCATGACGTCTGCCGATCGTATGGGCTTTTCTGTGGGCAGCTGTCAGGGGCCGTGTGGTCTACGGATCCCGCTTCTGACGTGCTGTTGAAAGCTTGGTTATGCGACAACGCCAGCATACGCCCCTTCCGCCGGGGCGGCTGTTTCGGCTGTCCTTTCTGGCGCCTGCCTCGTCCGCAGTTTTTTTCCAGGCTTGGGTTGACGACCTGTTGCCTGGTCTTCCCCGGTGCACTGCCTGTTTCCGTTGGTTAACTCTTGTATGTTATGACCATGCTGTCTGCCTGTTGCAGGGCTTGTGTTCCAGGCGGTGTGCTGTTGGGGGGGACAGGGCCCGCTCGGCTGAGGGGCCTTTGTCCGAATACGCTGGCGATGTGAGGGGCGGGGTCACTAGGTGCCCCCCTGGTGGGGTCTTGATGCTGGCATCATGGACTTCTCCGGGCCCCCGTTCCAGGGAGTCCAGTCCTTTTGGTGGGTCTGGGTCTTCCTTCGCGCTCCGCTGCTACGGCCTTGCCACAGGGTTGGGTTTGCCCTTGACCCCGTGATTCTGGGGGCAGTAACGAGGTTGTTCCTCCGTTCGTTCCCGGGTGGCATGCGGGTTGTGCGTGTGTGTAGTCGTGGGGTCAAGCCACGGTCTGCTCACCCTGTGCGTTAAGTTGCTTGAGTGCCTCTTCGCACGGTCGGGTCCGTCGCCTTCCCGTGAAGCCTCTAATAGGGGGGATACCCTCCATTAGGGGGGGTCGGGGGGGCTCGGCCCTCCCTGTTCTGATGGTTTTGGGGGGCTGTCAGCGGGGTGTATTTGTCAGCCAGTGGCTCCGCTTGGCCTCCCTTGTGCAGTAGGTGATGCCAAGCTAAGCCACTAACGATACAGAACGTTAGGTTATGACTATAACCAAGTTCTGTTAGTTAGGGGCGATGCTTGGCATCAGACGGCCGCTGCAGCCCTTGACCTCACCTTGTGGTGAAAGCTTGGGAAAGAGGAGAGCAGGTGACCACACACCTGCTTATGAAGGTAAGCTGATGAGGGGTGTGGTCAGACTAATACTGGTATTAGAGGTACATTTGTGGTTTATTCAGTACGCGTGCACGTACGCGAGATAGTGCAGTAGGTGATGCCAAGCATCGCCCCTAACTAACAGAACTTGGTTATAGTCATAACCTAACGTTATGAATATACAGTAGGTGAGGCTGAAGGAATATGGAACATTTGATTAACTACTGTTTATATCTATTTCAGGTGAACCAGAGATGACCAGGAGTGTGATTAATTAATTAATAGACTGACAAAAGTGTATTTGACTGACCATGACAGACGGAATGAATGGGCCATGAGAAGTTAATTGTTTTCTCCCAATGAGTTGATGGGCGGTGGAGAAAGCAGAGATTATTCTGGCATCTGTAAATTATTAACCTATCTTACTTCACAGGTTGTACAGGGCTGAAAACACTGTAAAGAGGGGTACCCAGTAAGAATTAGTAATAATTAGGAAATGGGTCATGCTAGGACCAAGAAAAACCGGTGCAAACAAAGAAACTAACCTGTAAATGCTTACTAAAATGCTTACTACTTGCTATAAGATATCCCAGCAAACTAACTAAAACGCTAATTTAACACAGCATCGCAGCTTAAGGTCTGCGCTGCAAAGGACTTTTGCATGAGCAATTGCAAAGCGAGCCCAGAATGAGTCACTAGGACAAAACATCAAGTCTTGATTGATTTTTAATGACTGTCATTCTGTCAACCTTTTGAAGGAGTGAGTGACATAAAAAGTATGGAGGCCAGTGATGCAACCTGCTCTGACGACAGTCCAGGCCACAGGAACCACGACTCAGCATCGCCTGGAGCGCCAACGGACGTTTCAAGACAGAGACAAGGGCAGTTGTGGTTATAAGAGTTATTGGTCAACAAGATTATCCTGTGGGGTGTAAGCCAATGGTATAAGCATATTTGTTCTGTGTCAGCCTGTCAGGAAGATGGAGCAGGACAAGCAGAAGGGAGGAGACAGAGACTGTGGAGGTTCTGAGGGGCCCCAACAGGGGGAATGAGATGGACGGAAGTTCGAGTCGTCTGCCGTTGACACGAAGGCCAGCACCTTGAAGCTAAGTGCAATGCAATAACACCTGTGCCAACCCATTTAGGGCAACTTTGCTAGCATGTTCACCACATGAACATATCACTATGTATGTAAATGATGAGATGTAAATGTATTTGTTCCTCGAGGGGAGTTATTTTGCACAAAAGAGCAACAAAAGCCTAGATATGAACAAACCAGTAAAGGCAAACAAGACATATGCCTAATAAATATGATGTCATAAAATGTGATACTGCATGATCTTTTTTGTGTTATGATCTTGCATGATCTTGTTATGTACTAAAGGCCTGGTCACTCCTGTGTCACCAGGGCAGGCAGGTGAGGGCTGCCAATTAGCCAATTAGTGCTGATTGGTTACCTGCTGGGGAGCTTCAAAGGCAGACCCAGAAACACACATGCACTGTCTGTGCCTAGTGAAAGAGCTGTCAGGTTCTTACAGTCCTTGTCCGTTGGGTTACCAGTACATTAGTTTATAGTTATATTAGTAGTTCCTTGTTTTAGTAGCATTTTTGAGTTAGAGCACAGGGTTTTGGTGGTGATTACACATAGGTTGCGTACCCATGAGCCAGGGTCGTAACATAGCGTTACACAAGGAAAGTTCTGCAAAAGATCAGACAGAGTACTAGTATGTAGTATATTGTTATATTGTATATGTTTCTGGGTCTGCCTTTGAAGCTCCCCAGCAGGTAACCAATCAGCACTAATTGGCTAATTGGCAGCCCTCACCTGCCTGCCCTGGTGACACAGGAGTGACCAGGCCTCTAGTACATAACAATCTTCAATGGCACCATGATGCAAGGATGAAATGACCATATTTTCGGTATTAGAAATCGATGCGTTTTCAGAAGCATCAGTTAAAAGGTGGTCAATTACAGCTCTATAACTAGTCTTAGTCCTCGAAAAGAGGGCCAATCAGGGCCACATTATCCACAAATTGATCATTATGCAATAGTCCTGGTGACTAATTAAGTCATTAGTGTACACGGAGGAGCAGAAGACACAGCCTTGGGGTACTCCAGTCTGAGGACTGATAAGGATGGTCATGACAGCTCTGATATAGGAATATGATGGAGTCAGTATGGGGAAGTGGGCAGATGTTAGCAGGTACTGTGGGGGCAATATGAAGGAAATTACATCCAATGTGTGCATAATATATGTAAAGCCTCCACTGGCAGTATCCATGAATTCCTGCATATACACATTATCTGCCAGTTGTGAAATGCATGTGTTTTGGATGGGTTCCGGGGAATATACAATTTGAAGAGTTTTGGGTCAATATTCTTCTTTCAAATGCATTGTATAATCTAATATAGCCATTTAAAAAATATTAATTAATCATGCCAAGATAATTGGGAGCCCTGTGACACTGATTAAATAAACACATGCTGTGAGCATGTTGAGAGCTATTAGTTATACATCCAGAGGTCTTAGTGCCATGGGTAAGTCATTAGGACAATAGTCTGGGCATATGGACAAGGCACTACATGTGGGGGTTTAATAGAACTACTGTTTGTATTGGTATAGTAAATGGGGGAAGATGCTGGTCAAATGTTGTCTGTAATGGGTGTTGGTTAAGAACCAAATTTAGATATTGTGGGAAATTCTAATTGAATTGAACTTTCCTCTTGGAGGTTGCATTGGGCCATGCTGAGACGTGCTGGAGGACAAATGGACGTCGCAGGGGGTTCCTGGAGATGAAGGATGAAGATCCCGACAGACTTTTCTCGCTTACAGAAGACTGGCTTACGGCCATAACAACCTGGACACGCCCGGTGTCATCCTATCTCAGAAGCTAGGCAGGATTCAAGCCTGGTTGGTACTGGGATGGGGGGCATCAGGAAAGCGCATGGCGAGAAGATGGCAGGCTGAGTCGTGGACGTGGACTGGACGAGAGACAGAGTGGGACATTAATAAAGGTGTTATAATGTTATAATCAGGCGATTATAATGTGTTCACGGTTGTTGTCGTTGCATTCATATAAGATAACTATGTTTCTATGACCCTTTTTTCTTTTGGCATAACCCAGTGTATTGAATGTTGGCTGAACCATGGTTAGACTCAGGAAATGTATTCAGTCATACTGTACACCATAGGTGATCAGAGTGGATTGAAAGTGGGAATTACCGACAAGATTACAATGAGTTGAGTTTTACCCTTCTCACACAGAGTTTTAATTTTTTTCTCCTATATATATAATAATCTATATAATAAATGTGATGAGACAGGAAGTTTCTTAACATAATTGTAGGTTCTGAGACATTCGTTCTTGATACGGACATGCACATATTGGTGGGTCTGTGAATTAGTCTGAAGCGGTGATATTCACTCTCAATCAACAACGTATGTCTCGGTGCACGGTAAGTGAGGGGAGGAGCAAAGTCGGTAAAGGAAAGTGTTTCAGCAGACTGCTGGAAGTGTAGACAGATTCAGTAAGTGTCTATGAGCCCACCAGGGACAGATCCTTGGTGGGACAGGGTGGTTATGGCTATGGGTCATAAAAGATGGCGGGAGCAAGATGGAAATGGGGAAGTAGGATAGTGGTGAGGTTATGCTATGTATTTCTTTTCTTTCTTTTTTAGGATAATACTCTATTCCAGGAAGTTCTTAGTTGGGGTCAAATTTATTTAATTTAAATGTTTTATTTATTATTATTATAATTTATTTTTGTTTTTTATTTTTATTTTTAACTTTTACTCAAATTACTTACGTTTACATTTTCTTAGTTGTCTATAGGTGGGACTGGTGGCAGCCCCAACAGGGGGAATGTAGTGGAAAATGTATAGTTTCTATATGATATTAGATAAGAATTACATCATTGCGATCGATCTCAGCCCTTCCACAGTAGGCTACTCGGTAATATATTAACTTTGACAGGCCTCTGTGAAGGGCTGTGTTTGTTTACACCAAACAGAGGCATAATGACATCCTGTGCAGGAGCATTCTGGGTCAGGATAGATGATCTGATGTTAGGGGAAGAGACGCCTGTTTAAACCTGTCATGTGATCAACTGTTCTAGAATGTCTATAAAGGTCAATGTAAGGGGAGGGATCTCTCTCTTCTTCTCCTTCCTCCTTTTCTGACCGGCGCCGGGTTTCATATCAACTTGGTTCTGTATTACTATTACCCCTGTTCTGTATTACTTCTGTATTAATTCTGTTCTGTACTCTTAAACCAATGCTTTAAGTTGAATAAACTTCTATTGATAAATAATTAAGACCAGCCTCGTCTGCTTTTCCTTTAGAAGCCCATTCTCATTCAATAGATAGATAGATAGATAGATAGAAGATAGATAGATAGATAGATAGATAGATAGATAGATAGATAGATAGAAAGGAATTGAGACACACATACACACGGTGCACACTCAGACACAGAGTTGAACACACACACACAGATATGTGATGATTTGTGTTATTCAGTATCCTGCCCCCATGTCCCCATGCTGAGTAGAAATGATGATGTCTGACAGCACATCCACATCACACTCAATAACCATGGAGGAGACCTAGCTGTAACATGCGTGTGTGTGTGTGTGCGCGTGTGTGTGTCTGTGTGTGTGTGCGCACGTGTGTGTGTGTGTGTGTGTGTGTGTGTGCGTGTGTGTGTGTGTGTGTGTGTAATGAAGGGGCTCTTCACACCTGGCCACTAAGGTGCAGCATGACTCACTGTCATTTTTCTCCCCTCATTTAATTTCAGCTCTGGCTAAGAGGGGGTCAAAGTTCACCTATACCCCGCTCAGTCACACTATCTGTTTCTCTCCCAGTCTCTCTATCTCTATCTATCTATCTATCTATCTATCTATCTATCTATCTATCTATCTATCTATCTATCTATCTATCTATCTATCTATCTATCTATCTATCTATCTATCTATCTATCTATCTATCTATCTATCTATCTATCTATCTATCTATCTATCTATCTATCTATCTATCTATCTATCTATCTATCTATCTATCTATCTATCTATCTATCTATCTATCTATATGCCTGTCTGTCTGTCTGTCTCAAGTTCAAGTTCAAGTTCTTTAATAGTTGTCATACAGAAGTACAGAATACTTTCATACAAAATGCTTCTTACTGTTACGCTCCAGAGACTGTGCTAGACAAGATAGTATCAAATAACATAATAACATAATATAGCATGAATTTAGAAGAAGAAAATGAGGTCACAGTGTTCGGTATAGACATATGTACAATGTTCTGAGTTACCATATAATATACAATACACAATACTATGCAGTGTACTAATGTACAGTACTATCTAGTGCAAAGCAGAAATGGGATGAGGTACAATTTTAGGTACAATTTACAGTAAGGTGTACGAGTTGTAGTGCAATCCTTCATCCATAAATATAAAGTGTGGGGAGTGGGTGCTACAGTGTGTTTGTTTAAAGTGGGTGTGTGCTATAAAGTGTGTGGGGTGGGTGCTACAGTGTGTTTGTTTTAAAGTGAGTGTGTGCGTGTGGATGTGTGTGCTATGTGCGTTTGGTGGTTGTTGTTGTGTAGTGTTCATTCATTGTTCGTTTAGCAGCCTGATGGCCTGGGGATAGAAGCTTCTTCTGAGTCTTTCTGTGCTCGCCTTGAGACTCCGGTATCGCTTGCCTGACCGCAGCAGTTCAAAGAGGCAGTTGTTCGGGTGACTGGAGTCTTTAATGATTCTCTTAGCCTTGCCCTTGCAACGCTTGTAGTAAATGTTCTGGAGGGTGGGGAGCCCCCCTCCAATTGTGCGTTCGGCTGAACGTGTCACTCTTTGTAGTCTGCTTCGGTCTTGTGCAGTGCTATTCCCAAACCAGGAGGTGATGTTGCCGGTCAAGATGCTCTCTATTGTACATGAGTAGAAGTTCTTAAGGATCTTCTGGCTGACTTGGAACTTCCTTAGGCGCCTGAGGAAGTAGAGGCGTTGTCGTGCCTTCTTCACCACACTGTCAATGTGTGTGGTCCATGTCAAGTCCTCGGATATGTAGGCTCCGAGGTACTTAAAGCTGTTGACTCTCTCAACCGGTGCCCCGTCGATGCTGAGGGGGCCGTAGTCCTTGACCCCCAACCTCCTGAAGTCCACAATCATCTCCTTTGTTTTGCTGACGTTCAGGGAGAGGCTGTTTTCCTGGCACCATCCCGCCAGGACCTTGACCTCTTCCAGGTAGGCCCTCTCGTCGTTGGCAGAGATCAGGCCCACCACCACTGTGTCGTCAGCAAATTTGACGATTGTATTGCTACTCCGCTGAGCCACACAGTCGTGTGTGTACAGGGAGTAGAGGAGGGGACTCAGAACACAGCCCTGGGGGGCCCCTATGTTGAGGGTGATGGATGAGGAGGTGCAGTTGCCTGCTCTCACCACCTGGGGTCTGCCAGTCAGGAAGTCCAAGACCCACTGGCAGAGGTCATAGCCCAAGCCCAGGTCCCTGAGCTTGGCTATGAGTATGGAGGGGACTATGGTATTGAATGCCGAGCTGTAGTCGATGAATAGCATTCTCACATAGTTCCCCTGCCTCTTGTCCAGGTGTGATGCTGCTGTGTGCAGCACATGGGATATGGCGTCCTCCGTGGACCTGTTGGGGCGGTATGCAAATTGCAGGGGGTCCATGTTGATGGGGAGGGAGGAGCAGATGTAGCCCTTTACTAGCTTCTCAAAGCACTTCATGGCTATGGAGGTGAGAGCTACAGGGCGGTAGTCGTTGAGGCAAGCAGGCTTGGATTTTTTGGGTACAGGGATAATAGTGGACTTCTTCAGGCAGGTGGGGATGACAGCCTGTTCTAAGGACAGGTTAAATATGTCAGTGAATACTGGGGCCAGTTGGTCGGCACAGACTTTTAGGACGCGGCCGGGGATGCCGTCCGGACCTGCTGCCTTCCTGATATTCACTTTTTTAAAGGTCCGCCTCACCTCATGCTCTGTTACCCTGAACACTGCGCCTCCATCAGCAGCCGACCCCCCCCCCCCCCCCCATTGCCGAGGCTTGTGAGCTGGTGTTGTTATTACCAGCATCAAACCTCGCATAGAAGGTATTGAGGTCATTTGCTAAGGAGATGTCACTGTTCAGTTTGAGGGAGGCGCCTTTGTAGTCTGTCATCGTTTTGAGCCCCTGCCACATAGCTCTAGAGTCAGCTTGTTCAAACTGGAGTTCAATTTTATCCCTGTAGCGCCGTTTGGCCTCTGACACTGACCTCCTTACGTTGTATCGCGCCACCTTGTGGTCATTCATGTTGCCTGCCACTAGGCCGTCGTTGTATGCTTTGGTGCGCTCTCTCAGAGCTTCACGGACGGATTTGTCTACCCAGGGTTTTTGATTTGGGTAAACTTTCATTTTGGTAGTGGGGATTGTTTCTTTCACCCTAGTACAAACATAGTCCAGCACTGTCTCCGTGTAGACATTAATGTTATCTGTGTCGCGGAACACATTCCAGTCTGTGTAGTGAAACACTGACCGGATCGTCTCCTCTGACGTCAGATCCCATTTCTGCACCTCTCGCGAGACTACGGGAGTACTTTTAATTCTCTGTTTGTACTTTGGTGAAAGAAAAATGGACGCGTGATCTGATTTACCAAAGCCACTATCAGAATGAGCCTTGTAGCCACCTTTAAATTGCGTGTAACAGTGATCTAGGATGTTACCGCCTCTGGTGTTGCAAGTCACATGCTGATAGAAGTCAGGCAATACCTTTCTCAGATTGGCGCTATTGAAATCTCCCAGCACTAAAATGGCGGCGTTAACGTTAGCCACTTGTATTCTATTTACCTCGTCGTGTAGTCTGGAGAGCGCAACCTTGTTGCTGGCTTGCGGTGGAATATACACTCCGATCAGGACGATCGCCGTTAACTCCCTCGGGAGGAAGAAAGGACGACACTTGATGGTTATATATTCCAGTTCTGGGGAGCAGTGGTTGGATAATTCCTTCACGTTAGTTGGATCGCTCCAATTTTTGTTAAACATGAAGGCAATACCTCCTCCACGTTGTTTACCGGACTCTGATGGCCGATCCTTGCGATGGATAAAGAAGTGATCCGCTGGCTGAATTGCGTGGTCTGGAACCTCCGGTGTGAGCCATGTTTCGGTGAAGCAGAGGACATTGCAGTCCCTAACGTCTCTCTAAAGTATCTGTCTTATTATAATTATACAAAATTGTGCTTTTTATACAGAACCCTCTCTCTGTAAAGTGTATGGGTGTATCACACACACACACACACACACGTGCGCGCACGCACACACACACACACTCACACATGCACGCTCGCGATCTATCTATCTATCTATCTATCTATCTATCTATCTATCTATCTATCTATCTATCTATCTATCTATCTATCTATCTATCTATCTATCTATCTATCTATCTATCTATCTATCTATCTATCTATCTATATATATATATATCTATCTATCTCTCTCTTTATATATAGCTAGCTATCTATATCTCTCTCTCTTTATCTCTTTTCCCACCTGTGTTGCCTTGTGCCTTTTGCTATCAGCCAGTTGGTAGCCTGTTCTGTCTGCCTGCCTACCTGTCTGCCTGCCTGCCTGTCTGCCTGACTGCATGTCTGACTGCATGTATGTCTACCTGCCTACCTACCTGTCTGCATGCCTGCCTGTCTGCCTACCTGTCTGCATGCCTGCCTGTTTGCCTGACTGACTGACTGCATGTCTGCCTGCCTGCCTACCTGTCAGCCTGCCTGCCTACCTGCCTGTCTGTCTGCCTGCCTGACTGCCTGTATGCCTGCCTCCCTGCCTGCCTGCATGCATGTCTGTCTGTATGACTGTCTGTCAGCCTGCCTGACTGCCTGTATGCCTGCCTGCCTGCCTGCCTGCCTGCCTGCCTGCCTGCCTGCCTGCCTGCCTGCCTGCCTGCCTGCCTGCCTGCCTGCCTGCCTGCCTGTCTGCCTGCCTGCCTACCTGCATGCATGCATGCCTGCCTGCCAGCCTGCCAACATATGTCTATGTCTACTCAAATCATGTTACCATGGAATAAATACATAATTGTCAGTGTGGGTGGTCCCGGAGGGAATCAAACCCCTCACCAAGTCAGTGTCCATGCCGTGCTCAGAGGACTCAGGACTCTCCATGTCTGTGTGTGTGTGTGAATAATTGAGGTGTGTGAGTCTGGTTGAGCAGATGGCTGGATGAGCCTGTGTGTTTCTCCCAGTGCTCTCTGACCCTCCAGGGACCCCTGACCAGGCGGAGGAGCCCCTCAGGCAGCTCCTCTGAGAGGCAGGGAGCACAGCAGGGTGTGCTTAGGAATTAGTGTAGATGGAAGACTAACTTGGAGAAAGAAAAACATATCGAACATGTTTGCAAAATGATTCGAATGATTAGAATAATGAGGAAAATCCGGGGTTGTCACCAGCTTGGCTGGCCGTTTACACTAATACAATTGGCAGTATTAGAGGGTGGGAGAAGCTGGCGGGGTGGGTCCGGGTCGTTGTAAACAGCGACTCCTACAGTTCGGTCGGGGCGCCTGCTAAGCGCGGATAGGATCTAAGTGGGATAGTGTGATCCTTCCACAAGCTACGCCCTCTCAGTGAGAATCCGCGCTGCCAGGTGAAAAGAAGCGGTTGATTGGCTGGATGTGTGTCGGAGGAAGCACGTGATAGCATCCACTCTCCCAGACCGACTGTGGGGGGTAAGTGCGCAGCGACCAGGAAGGGGATTGGGAATTGGCATAACGACTAACATTGGGATGGGAGAAAATCGGAGGAAAAAGGAGGGGGAAAAAGATCAATAAAAAAAATTATAATAATAATGAGGAAAATGTGTTCTCTGATTCAGCATTTGTCTAATTTAACTCTGTATTATAGTCTAATCTGTAGCAATTATTGCAATAGTATTTGGGGCTGCTACATATCCAGCATACCTCAACCAGATACAGTATGTTTAATCCAAAAAGGGTTTTAAGAATAATTCATGTAAAATATAAATGTTTGTCAATGTATACTGTAAATACATTTCAAACATGTATTTGCTGCACCCCGACTCTGGAACACCCTCCCTCTGACCATCATAGACTCTCCCTCACTTTCCACCTTCAAATCCTGTCTCAAAACCTACCTGTTCTCCCTAGCATTTAACCTTCCCTACCCATAACCACCCTCCTCCAACATATCGCCCCCCTTTTCCCCTCCCCTACTCTCTCTGCCTCCCCTCCCCTACTCTATCTGCCTCCCCTCCCCTACTCTATCTGCCTCCCCTCCCCTACTCTCTCTGCCTCCCCTCCACTACTCTCTCTGCCTCCCCTCCCCTACTCTCTCTGCCTCCCCTCCCCTACTCTCTCTGCCTCCCCTCCCCTACTCTCTCTGCCTCCCCTCCCCTACCCTCTCTGCCTCCCCTCCCCTACCCTCTCTGCCTCCCCTCCCCTACTCTCTCTGCCTCCCCTCCCCTACTCTCTCTGCCTCCCCTCCCCTACTCTCTCTGCCTCCCCTCCCCTACTCTATCTGCCTCCCCTCCCCTACCCTCTCTCCCTCCCCTCCCCTACTCTCTCTGCCTCCCCTCCCCTACTCTCTCTGCCTCCCCTCCCCTACTCTCTCTGCCTCCCCTCCCCTACTGGCTCCTGTATTTTTGTTGTCTGTTACTGTGGCTCTATGTTTCTGTGTATTCATATTGTTCCCTGTTTGCCTGTGGTTATATGTTTCTTTGTTTCTTTTTTTCTTTCTGCCTACTGTCAGCGACTTCGGGTTATTGAGAAGCGCTTTATAAAATAAATTAATCCTTATTATTAATATTATTATTATTATTATTATTATTATTATTATTATTATTATTATTATTATTATTATTATTATTATTCAATTTATATATAAATTTATAATTAATTGTGCTTAATTTGTACCCAGGTATGAGATTGATCAACAACTATTGAATACATAACAACGTATCATCTTCGTATTATTTAATTAGGTATTTGTAAATACCAGAGACACAGCATTTATTTGCCACACAAAGTAATGGTCGTAGCAAAAGGTCTCAACCTTAAATGGAGTACAAACATCTTTTATTCGATATTTTGATACATTATTCATCCACTGACCTCGGTGTTGCCATAGGAAAGGATTCTGAGTTCGCCAAAGTGCAATACCGGCCGCATCCTGCTAGATGGCAGTGTCGCCCACCCTTTGAAACCTTATATATCACCCTGTGTTACACTTAAATCCCTCCGGGGGCAAAATTTTGACGGAGCCAAGTAAATCGCTTCATCCGACCACTTCGAAACGTTGTGCCAAATTATGTCCGGGACCAGATGGACACCAATACTGGAAATCACGATCAGACAATTGGAATATTCTTTTTGGAATAACCCCGATCAAAGGTAAGGACTATCAATTGTACATCAATTTCAGCTTGATCCAACAATGTTTTCATATCGATCCAGCTGATCACCGTGTGTAGTGTTCAACACGAATGCCATTACTGGCCATCAAAGCATAAAAAACGCCCCCCCCCCCCCCTTTCATGCATTCATAATGAAACATAATACCTATTATATACATTTGATTTGGAAATAGTAGCGTGTCCAGGCAAGAAACACCAACGCTTATAGTAGAATACACGTAGCGCCCTATAACTCATCTTTTCAGGAATTATCCCGGATCACTCCTAATCTATACTTATATTCACCACGGGATAACGCACGAATGTATGCATGAAAAAATGATGTATTTTTTGCATGTTCGACGGAAGAAAGTCACTGTCAAATGACCATAGAATTGTCTCCATAGCTATAATATAGAATATAGATATAGCTCTCCAAACATAGTGACACACAGTGAAAATATGTTATGGAAACCTGGCACGTTAGCCACAAGGACCAGGCTAATGGCTGGCGCCCAATGTGTTAACTTTGACAGCCTTAATATATATATATATATTAGTGCTGTCAATCGATTACAATATTTAACTCGATTAATCGCATGATTGTCCATAGTTAACTCGCAATTAATCGCAAATTAATCGCATATTTAAAAAAAAAATTGTACCTTAAACAGATCTTTTTCAAGTTCCAAGTTTTAATACTCTTATCAACATGCGAGTCAACAAATGCTTGCTTTATGCAGCCATTTAACACAAAAGGATGACCCTCATGCATTGCAAATTTGCATCAAATTCAAAACAGAGTGATGCGCAAAATAACTTAAAAGAAAATAATTATTTAAAACAATGAATACAGTGTGCATGAAATAATAGGGGAAAGAAAATGTTAGGAACGTGTTACATTCACCCAAGATACAAGATACAAGAGTTTTATTTGTCACGGCATACAAGTATACAATGAAATGCGGGGGGTCTTGCCCGCAACGATGTGCATAGTTACAATAGTAATATATAATAAGAATCCAATAGAACGACATTGTGCAATAACAAGTAACAAAGTAGGGCATATCGGTATCTGTACATGAGTTATTTACAGAGCATGGTAGGACATGCTAGGTCCTGTGGTAGTGCAATACACTGTTAGCTACGGATGAGGCACTGGGTCTTTATGTACACTGCTATACAATGCTATATTTTACAATCTCAAGCTATACTATACTATTCTTAAAGTGACCTTTCCTTCTGTAAAGTGACCATAAGTGTGAGCGTGTGCAGCATAAGTGTGTGTGTGCTCATGTTAAAGTGGCTGCTAGTGTGTTAGCGTGTACAGTGTGTGTGTTGTGTGTGTGCTCATGTGTGCTTGTGCGTGGAGAGTTCAGTGTTCAAGGCTCTGATGGCCTGGGGGAAGAAGCTGAGCCGAAGTCTCTCTGTCCTAGTTACTGGTGTTCGCAGGCGTTTGCCTGACCGCAGCAGCATGAACAGGCTGTTGTTGGGGTGGTGAGGGTCTTTCATTATCCTGCAGGCTCTGGATTTGCACCTCTTGTTGTATAGGACCTGCAGGGTTGGTAGTGCAATACCCGTGGTACGCTCGGCTGAGCGCACCACTCTCTGTAGGGCCTTCTTGTCCTGTGCCGTGCTGTTTCCATACCAGGCAGTGATGTTTCCAGTCAAGATGCTCTCTACAGCTCCGGAGTAGAAGGACTGGAGTATCTTCCCAGATACTCTGAACTTCCTTAACTGTCTCAGGTGGTAGAGGCGCTGCTTCGCCTTTTTTACGACTGAGTCAATGTGTGTTGTCCAACCCACACAAGGGCTGAGTAATCAAACACCCCCCCCCCTCTCTCTCACACACACACTCTCCCAACTCTCTTTCTCTCTTGCCCCTTCCTCATCTCTCTCACCGTCACCCCCCTCTCTCTCTATATATCGCACACACACACACTTCAGAAACAAACATAGTATCAATGAGAGCATCAACAATACACCTGAGTGAAGTCTAGTAAAAAAAATAAAAAGTATTATTATTATTTCTTTTTAATTAATCATCAGTTAAAAAAAATAGTGGCGTTAATAGAATCGGGCGATAACGCGTTAATACCGCGTTAACTTTGAAAGCCTTAATATATATATATATATATATATATATATATATATATATATGTAACGGATGGTATCGTGAAGCACAGTCAAGAAGGGCTGGGGTGAGTAGCGGTGCTATGGGTTAAACTCACTCTCACATCCTCAAAAGACGCATAGACCCATTACTTTGAAGTGAATTCACCTCTTGGTATAGCGGTCTGTGTTGCTGCCTGCGGTGTGGGAGACCGGGGTTTGACTCCCACTCGGGGCATCGAAGTTTGAAGGTGACATTGTCACAACCGTTACAATGTGCCGACTGACCCGGATGCCTTGGGTGGAGTGGAGTGAGTTTGAAAGGGTTAGTGTAAAGGATGGTATCGTGAAGCGCAGTCAAGAAGGGCTGGAGTGAGTAGCGGTGCTATGGGTTAAACTCACTCTCACATCCTCAAAAGACGCATAGACCCATTATTTAGAAGTGAATTCACCTCTTGGTATAGCGGTCTGTGTTGCTGCCCGCGGTGTGGGAGACCGGGGTTCGACTCCCACTCGGGGGAATTGAAGTTTGAAGATGACGTTGTCACAACCGTTACATATATATATACTTTTTTATATTCCTTTGTGTGTTTTAGAGGGTGCGGTGCTATTTTGTTAAATATTTGAATTTGGTGTATGCAAGTACTATAATACAGCTAGAAGGTGAAAAAGAAAGTAATTGTATGAAAAGTTATAACGTTATGTTGTAATGTTGTTGCTGACTATTTAAATTAATTTAAATTAAGTAAAGAAAATATTGTATCCAACTCAAATTGTGTGTGACCGGGTATGTATTTCACCTCTTGCACATTTAAATCATTATTTCTGTTTCTTTTATATTTTGTATAATATAGATGTTGAATTGTTTCTATGACTAAGTATGTTTTAATGACCCTCAGGCTCTGGGCTTCTTTCCTCTCCTTAATGTTTTACATTTTAAATTCCTATATTCCATTTTATGTTATTGTATATGTGTTGATTTTGGTCTCTTTGTACGAAAAAGCACCACGCCTAATTCATTGTATGTTTAACGTACTTGGAAAAATAAACCTGATTCAGATTCAGATTATGAGAGGGAGCTCAGCAGGGACACACATACAACACAGGCATGCATGTACACACACACACACACACACACACACACACACACACACACACACACACACACACACACACACACACACACATGGATACTAGCACACACACACACACACACACACACACACACACACACACACACACACACACACACACACACACACACACACACACACACACACACACACACACACACACACACACACACACACACACACACACACACACACACACACACACACACACACACACACACACACACACACACACACACACACACACACACACACACACACACACACACACACACACACACACACACACACACACACACAACACACACACACACACGTGACCGGTAATCCACCCCACATTGATTTGGGAGAAAAAGATAGTGGCCCCTCTCAGCCAGTGCCAGAATATCCCAAAACACATTTTGGGTACACTTTTATAGAATACAGCAAAGAAGAAGATGCTGTGTTCTGTTTCGCCTGCTTTTGTGAGCAATGTTGTTCCCATTGGCAGTGTATATGGAGCAATGGCAATCATATTTGAAATCCAAAACCACTGGTTCCGTTGCTGCACAGTTAAGTAACTCTCATAGGGCAACTGTTAAGTGCAACAGGGAATATGCCACCACTATTGTTGAGCTGTTGCTTTATCTTGGCAAACAAGGGCTTGCTCTACGAGGGCATGATGAGAGTCATAGGCGTTCTGCGCTATAGGTTGAATAGCCCCTTCAACTTTACTAGCCACAACGCTCAAAATGATGTTGTTTCACAAAGTGTGAAAAGCCAAATCATTTGCAGTGTTGTGGAAAATGCATGTTACACCATTCTTGTGGATGAAGCGCATTCATTTAAACATGAGCAAATGAGAGTGTGCCTGTCTGCCTGAGATACACAGAGGGCCTAATTTTCTTTTTACGCGATTTCTTGGATTTGTGAATTGTTCTGAAGTGCAAGACACAAATGCAATTTATGGTCATGTTAAGCACTTTCTGGAAGATTGTGGACTGTTTTCAAGTTCAAGTTTGTTTATTATTTGTCACATACAAATTTGTCTACTGTACAGTTTACCCATTGTCGCACAGTTGATGGTGCAGCTGTAATGTATGGGCATGTCAATGGTGTTCAGAAAAAACTGCGTGAGGATCACCAATCTGCTATCTACAGCCATTGCATGTGGCCCACAAATTAAACATGGTTTTGGTGGATTTTTTTCTCACCCTTGAGAGTCTGTAGACCTTCTTCGCACAACCAGGAACACATCACGCATACAAGCAGGCTCAGAAGGAGCTAGGTGTTGTTACCGCAGCTCTCACAGCACTGAGCGGCACGAGATGGGCTTGCAGATGGAAAAACAGCTGTAAAAGATGGAATAAAAGGCCTGACCTCCACTTTGTCTGATCTGTCCGTGCCTCCTTATCGTAGGTTTGTGGAAGCATCTGGTCTGCTGAATAGTGTGAAACGCGGGGATGTTCGCGTGAGTCTGATTATTTTAACACACAGCACTTCAAGGGAAAGACACAACATTGTCTAAGGCCGCAAGTGACCTGGAATCGATGATGAAAAGCTTTGAAAACATGAGGACCAACAGTCAAGAGTGGGATGACATCTGGAGCGAAATCCAAATATTCTGCCAGTCAGTTGGCGTTTGTATGGAGAATGAGGATGAGAGTACACCACGCAAGCGCCCTGTCAAACTGATATGAAATATGTAATATGAAGCCAGCTGCTCTCAAACACAGCGTTGTCACCAGCACTCGAGGCCAGAGAGAGTACGAAGCACAGCAACCACCCAGACCATGAAACAGAAATGGGCCACCGGGGCCAGTCAGCTATTCTATCCTGTTTTGGACACACTTCTGGGCGAGTGTCAAGCCAGATTTTCCCTGCAGTCATTGGCCATTTCTAAAAGTGTTGATGCTGTGTTCAAATGTGATCTTCATTTGAACACTTAATGTGCAGTGTTTCCCCTACCATTGCCTTGGCGTGGCGGTGTGTTGTCACTACTGTATGTAAAATTGTTAATTTAGGTGTTAATATTTATTTACCTAATTTATGTGCAATCGTTTCATTTCAGCTCAGTGTAGAGCAGGTTTTTTATTCTATCACAAAGCTGTTTAATCAAATCACCAGCCAGTATTTCAGTTATTCTGGTTGCTGTGCGATCTGAGGGGGATTTGCTTTTGTTTGCCTTCAAACATGGTCTCCATCACTTCAGTCATACATTATTTTCAAATTGCCACCCTTCACAAGAGCTACCGTTTCTTGGCATATAGTCACATTGGTTTGGTGCTGGGACTCAGGATGAACGCATATTTGTCAGTCCATTCCCCTTTGAATTGCAGTCGACTTTTCTTTTACTGACCATCTTTGAAAATGCCATATTTTTCTGCTGGCTGCCTGCTGGCGAAAATAGGCTAGTAGCTACATTTATCTCACAGAGATAAAACTAGGAGCGAGGCTACTGTAGATGCGCTGTCAACTCTCTGCTCTGACTCAGACTGAAAGAGACGACACGCATTCCGTGAAGACCCGCCCTACTCCCCTACTCTGCATCTGATTAGCAGACTGTGGGTGAGGGGGAAAAACGCTGACGTGACGCTGAATGTGATTGGACCAGACCCGTACACAGACACAGACAGACAGTGGCAGTGCAGCCGGACATGCAGAGCACTGCTCGCAGTCAGAGGAGATAGCGAGGATGCATTTGCCTTCCACTTTACTTGATATCACTCCGGAATCACGTTTCAACCAAGTCACTAACGTAACGTTGCTGTCATGAGCCTGCACTATGGTAGCCTACAAGAGATAAAATAAATAAAACTTCCAACTCTCAGGCGGCTAGGTGGTGTAGTGGGCAAGGCACTCGCCACCAGTGTGGAGACGCTAGGATTCGCGTGTTCGAATCCAGCTCTCCACATTGTTTTTCAGTTTGGCTGGTCGTCCGCAGTAATACACATTGGCCGTATTACGGGGAGGGAAAACTGAAGGGTGGGGATCGAACGTTGTGAACAAGCGACTCCTACAAGTCGGTTGGTGCGCCTGCGCAGTAGAATCAGGAAGTGTCGGGGGCAGCGTGAGCCTCCCACGCGTTACTCCTCGACACTGAGAGATCGAGCTGCGCAGGTGAAAAGATGCGACTGCTGTTACCTCAAGTACCGGAGGGGACTTGTGCTATGTATGACTTAGTCCACATTGCAGCCGGCTTGTGGGAGGCAAGAAACAGCGTTCGTGACAGGGGAGGGTTGAATTGGAAGATACGAAATTGGGATGGGAGAAAATATGGAAAAATGGGAGAAAAAGTGGATAAAAAAAAAGAAAACTTCCAACTCTCGCGCAACGACTCGGCAAACAGTTGCATGCGGGCCGCATTAACACTAAACTTTGATGTCAAGTAGGGGGCCGCAAAATATCATCCAGCGGGCTGCAATTGGCCCGCAGGCCGCGAGTTTGAGACCCCTGGTGTAGAGAAATGCACCGATACTAACAACCGGCTTACTGCGCGCGTCTATGACGACACTGTTGACACCGCGTATCCGTGACACGCGCGCCCCACGACAACACTAGTCGTTTTGGGGGGCCTACCACCCCCCCTGAAAGAAATCCTAGGGGAAACACTGATGTGCACTATATATTAAATGAGTGGGGCTCGTTGTAGTAGCCTAGTGGGTGTGTGTACATGCATTGTATGCATTCAGAACCATGGACAGGAATTTTTTAAATGTTCGGCTCACCCGCATCACAAAAAATGTATCTAATTAATTACAGGATTTGTAATTAATTAATCTAATTAATCGCATAACCATTTTAGGCCTGGTATTTTATATTCTATAATCATATTTCAAATTGCATGTGTCCAGATGGCAGAATTCAGTACTGTATCTACAAAACCTTCTGTTTAATCATCTTCCCTTTATTAATTTGCTTAGATTTTTCAGGTCTGGTCAATTTTAGCATGGTGTTATTCACAGTCAAAAAAATTATTGGAATTGATATTCTCATTCGGTTCATTACAATTTACTCAAGCCTAGTAACAGACACAGTATTTCTGACACTGGGAATAGATTCCCTGAGATCCATAGATGTCCCTAGAATCAGATAGCAAGAACATGCAAATGGACCATTTAAAAAAAAAGTCTGTAAATGTTTATTCTACGTTCTTATGGAATGAATGAGATTTAAAAAATTATAATAATAATTCTAAAAAGTATAACACACACACACACTAGATGCATTAACTCCATGCCTTGACATGCACCCGCTGCTGCCAGCGACCACCGGGACATCGCCTAAATACCCCTTCTTCCTCCCCCTCACCCCCCCCCCCCCCCCCCTATAGCCTGTCGGTCCACGCTTCACAGCCCGCACAGCCTACTTCCAGGCAGCCACCATCGCCACCCCTGCTGACCCCCCCAGTCCCCACCTTCCCACTCCCCATAGATCCCAGACCCTCCCCTGTCAAGCCCCCAGTCTCTCCCCCTTAAGCCTGGGCTGCGTATGTGACCTCCTGGAGTCACATGACATAAGCCAGGCTCTTTTTCACACACACACACCCCCCAAGCAGTCCCTTCACCCCTTCACCTCTTCACATATACAATCCATCTCTTTCCTTCTCTCGCTCAGACTTCTCCTAATCCCCCTCTGAACAACATCTCTCTCTCTCTCTCTCTCTCTCTCTCTCTCTCTCTCTCTCTCTCTCTCTCTCTCTCTCTCTCTCTCTCTCTCTCTCTCTCTATATCTCTCTCTCTCTCTGCGGACATCCCTCCCTCCTCTTCTCTCATCTCCTTTCCTCTAATTTCCTCTCTTCTCCTCTCTTCTCTTATCTTCTATTATCCTCTCGTCTCCTCTCCAGCTTGCTTCCCCTGCTCTACTCTCTCCCTAATCCTGCTATGTCACCCCCCCCCCCCCCCCCCCCCGAAGGAAAGACTCCTCCTTTCCCCTATATTGTCTTCTAACCAGTTAGTTATATTGTTGTTGTCTATATTTGTCCTTCTTTCTTTAATTTGTCGCCTACACTCCTGTTTCATATTCATCCGCTTGACTCTCCCCACTTGCTTGCTTTTAAAATCAACCTCCTTCAAAATGGTTTCCACCAACCTCACCAGCTGAAAACATGCACATGAAAGCCACACACACACAAAACACCTTCCCTGTCCCCCTCTCCAGAGAGTGAAAGAACAGTGTGTGAGGCATGTGTGTGTGCATGTGTTGTAGCATGAGTGTGTGATTGCTTGCCTGTGTGTGTGTGTGTGTGTGTGTGTGCGTGTGTGTGTGTGTGTGTGTGTGTGTGTGTGTGTGTGTGTGTGTGTGTGTGTGTGTGTGTGTGTGTGTGTGTGTGTGTGTGTGTGTGTGTGTGTGTGTGTGTGTGTGTGTGTGTGTGTGTGTGTGTGTGTGTGTGTGTGTGTGTGAATTGCCTTTCATGCCTGCCAGCCCTGTTCTGTCGCATGGCTGTCAAAAGGTCTAAGGGCACTCGCCTTTTCTAGAACACCATATTTTATTCATCAGCACTGAACAATTCCAGTGTGTGTGTGTGTGTGTGTGTGTGTGTGTGTGTGTGTGTGTGTGTGTGTGTGTGTGTGTGTGTGTGTGTGTGTGTGTGTGTGTGTGTGCGTGTGTGTGTGTGTGTGTGTGTGTGTGTGTGTGTGTGTGTGTGCTTGAGGGAGAAAAAGAGAGAGAGAGACAGTGACAGAGAGAAATAAAGAAAGAGAAAGAGAGAAAGCAAGAAAGAGAGAGAGAGTAAAAAGGGCACAGAGATAGAAAGAAACAAGAGAAACATCTAAACAAGAAAATAAATACAAAGTTGAGAGGAATTAGAGGTAGAACATTTACCAATGAACAAGAGTATATGAGTGGGTATTAAGATGAATATAAGTGTGTATTATTATTATGACATATACGTGTTTAAGTTTAAGTTGATTTATTTATTTTTTACCCAGGGACAGTGCACATTAATCAACATCTTCAGTTTCCACATCAATGTAAATGTTCCAGAATTAATGCATGAGCGTCCAGCCGCCTGTTCCTCCATGCAGATGTGAACATATGTGTGCGTGTGTGTGTGTGTGTGTGCGTGTGCGTGTGCGTGTGTGTGTGTGTGTGTGTGTGTGTGTGTGCGTGTGTGTGTGTGTGTGTGTGTGTGCGTGTGTGTGTGTGTGCGTGTGTGTGTGTGTGTGTATGCATCATACAGTGGGTCCATTATGAGTCCTCATGAGGTAACCCTGACATGTCCTCATGTTTATTCTACTGGAACTAATAACACTGCTTCTGCAATCCTTCACCATTAACCCCTTAGGTCACACACGTGCATGCACACACACACACACCTATGCACGTCCACCCTCCACACACACACACACACACACACACACACACACACACACACACACACACACACACACACACACATACACACACACACACACACACACACACACACACACACACACACACACACACACACACACACACACACACACACACACACACACACACACACACACACAAACTCTTACAAAATCTTGAAGGAGGAGTAACTGTTGATAACAAATTAATGTGCTGTATCGGGCAACACAGAGGACAATTATATACCCTATTCCTCGTACCTGGTTAACTGAGTTAGCCGGATCATTTTCAGGATAACTTGACATAAGCCAGACCTTTCGGTTCCCCGAAGCGCGATTGTCTAAATCACTATGGCAACAGATCAGAAAGTTTGAACCTGCTCCAGCGCAGGGTTTAGTTCAGTTAGCTGGATAAACTGGCCACGCCCTCGCAAAGAAATGCCAGCTCTCCTCACAGATCCCATTATACCATTCTGAATTATGTTTTTGTGCTTCGTTTTTCTAGAGGGGGCTTTTGAAATGGAAAATAATAGACCTAAAATGCTGATAATAAATCATATTCAGCCTATGGATTTACTTTGTCCTAAATAATGCACGTCATAGTTATACGGATACGACACTCGCGAGTCGCGACACACACTATGTGGTTATTTTAATAACGGAGCATTGCAAATGTGAATCCCGCTGGGATATTTTTAATCAATGAAACCTATCGGGCGTTTGGCTCTGATTTGTTTCATATTCTCCGCTGTGGATGTATTTGCTTAACGGAGCGCCCGGATTGTGTTTCATTCAAGCATAAATTGAAGTGTCTTTATGCGTGGATTGTGGATATGAATTACGAGGAATCTGAATCTGTGGATTGTTGAATTGTATCACTGTCACTCACACGTTATTGTGATATTGTAACTGGGATTAAAATGTCTGAGGAGATGCGCTGTTTGACGGATTTGATGACGTGGACGTGACTTGAGGAATTGAATGAGCCTTTGACGTTTTGATGAATGAATTTGAGAAAATGCATTTATCTGTTCAAGCACTGTTATCTGATGATGAACAAGAGGGTGATGAACATGAGGTGTCACTGGTATAAACCAAAGGTTAATCAATTCAATGCATGTATGGATGATGTCCGAAACAGATTAAAACTTGATTAATAGTGAAACTGTATAGCCTCCAAGCCTCTCTGACACGTTATCTCGGGGGTCGCGCCTTGAGAACTTTGGGAACCATGTAATTATATAGTACATGAGTACTAGTATCTATTAATCGTATCAATTAGATACTCTTTGGGCTTGTTTTTATCTACTTATTCTGAAAGAGTTGAACTAATTATTTTCGCTAGCAAGATCTCATGTCTACTGCCAGCAGGCACATTTAAAGAAATATAATCTGATTGATTGTGGTAATGAGGGACTTAAAATTAGCCTATAGATATGCATTTAACTTGTCGGCGAGGCTATTGAGCCGTACTGTATTGTACCCATTCTGCAATCTGATATAAAGTTTTCAATCAATCAATCAATCAATGCCGTTAGAAAATCAGGATTTCTGCGATCGACACCTGCTGTCTTTTCAGGTGAGGCGGCCACGCGCAATTATCAGTATCAAGCAGGGGTGCAGTGGTGCACACATGCGGTTACACAGCATGTTATTAGTAGTCACTCAGGGCAGAAGTGGTGCAATGATAAGTACCCGGCCGCTGTAGAAAGCTACCCCCGGCCGGCGGCCGGCACTTCTCACCTAGACTTTGCATAATAATAGGAACCTACGAGAAGGTGGGGGGCTGCTTGATCTCCATTGTTATGCATAATAATCATCTGTTCTGTGCGCAACTGAGGGAACATGTATGCGCGTGCGCGGGAGCGGGAGCGCGTGTGCACGTGGCGTGTAACCAGTTCCCATATTACGACTGCACCACTGGTATCAAGTCTGGTTCGAATTAACGAGAGTGAAACCGCCTTCGAGGAACAAGGAAAGCCTGGATTTCAAGTTTCAAGTTTCTTTAATAGTTGTCATACAGAAGTACAGAATACTTTTATACAAAATGCTTCTTACTGTTACGCTCCAGAGACTGTGCAAGACAAGATAAGTATGAAATAAAATAACATAGTATAGCATGTAAATTAGAAGTAAAAAAAATTAGGTCACAGTGTTCAGTATAGACATATGTACAATGTTCGATGCAGAATAGACGTAACTGAGTTACCATATAATATACAATACTGTGCAGTGTACTAATATACAATACTATATAGTGCAAGGCAGAAATGGGATGAGGTGCAATTTAGGTACAATTTACAGTAGGTGTACGAGTTGTAGTGCAAATCCTTTATCAATAAATATAAAGTGTGTTTGTGTGATCTAAGTGTGGAGAGTGGGTGCTGCAGTGTGTTGTTTGTTTAAGTGAGTGTGTGCGTGTGGGTGTGTGTGCTGTGTGCATCCCATTGTTTACATGCGCGCGTTGCTCCTTTGCTCCTCGTCCAATAATGTCTGACTTATCGGGACCTTTCGTGGATCCAATCCTTCGTTCAGTGTTGCATAGTGTTTATTGTTCGTTTAGCAGCCTGATGGCCTGGGGATAGAAGCTTCTTCTGAGTCTTTCTGTGCTCGCCTTAGGACTCCGGTATCGCTTGCCCCCCCCCCCCATTCATCGGGTTAATAGGGGAATAGGGCCCTGAATGCATAACTTTCTCTATGCATGCGTGTACTGTGCACACGCATGTGCATGTGTACATTGAGCCGTCTTCCCTGCCAGGTCAGAATATGTGGTGTCAAGGGTCAAACAGTGAAGCAGAGAGACCAGTCAGCCATTGGCTGTGTAGCATGTAAACACAACACGCTACACAATATGCCAGCGTCATAAACAACTCCACAGTGTGCAGAGGAGTGTGTAATTCGCTGTACCGTCCACTAGGTAACCGTGGCTAACTGCAGCATGCCAGAGGCTATGTATTATGGCTACATAATGGCTTCTGTATGTACAGTGTATGCCTATAACCTATGGCGTATGTAGCCTACAATATGTTCATGATTTAAAGGGCACTTAACCAAAAAACAATGCTGATTAATTGTACACATGATCTCACACACACGTTTTAATATGGCTACCAGTGATGTTATCAGGGACATTGCATTTGAAAGTGTTGTGTTAATTATAGCTCAATGAAATTATGAAGGTTGCAGTCCCTATAAGGCAAGGTATTGCTATTATTTCATCTAGATCATTTCATGGAGCTGTAATTAACACAAGGATGTGTGTGTGTGTGTGTGTGTGTGTGTGTGTGTGTGTGTGTGTGTGTGTGTGTGTGTGTGTGTGTGTGTGTGTGTGTGTGTGTGTGTGTGTGTGCATGCATAAGACATTGCCTCCTTGCTCAGATGTTGCCTTGCCTACCACACTGCACACACACACATGCACACGCACACGCACACACACACACACACACACACACACACACACACACACACACACACACACACACACACACACACACACACACACACACACACACACACACACACACACACACACACACACACACACACACACACACACACACACACACACACACACACACACACACACACACACACACACACACACACACACACAACATTTCACACACTCTCTCCCAGCAAGGTCAAGACAGCTGAGCGGTGGGTTTTTACCAGAGAGTGTATTCTCCCTGCAGCATCAGGGAGAATCTCTCTTCCAACTGAACCTTTACAGCAGGAGCAGCTTAAGACACACGTTCTACACAGACAACAGCATCCAAGTGCCTAGAGCCTGCTTCTCAGTGCTCCGTGGAAATAACATGGGGAGTATTTGCTCTGTGGTAGCGTTTTACTGCATACAGTATATACACCCAGAACAAGATGGAATACAGTACACACAGAACACTGGTTCTCCAGCTAGAAACTGTCTCAAACTGGTTAGTTGAATTCATCCACCAGATGGAAGTACAATCTGCCATTTGAACCTAGTTGGTGAGTGTTCTTGTTAATTATAATACATAAACATGCCTTGCTTGCCAGGAGAAAATAATTACATATGCGCACTAGTTACATTATTTCAGTTTGGTAACATTAGTTTAGTAGCTATAGCTAGTAGAGTGTATACAACTCGATTGACCTATCTCAAACTCTGCCCTATTTTCTTGATCATCCAATAACAACTGGTGTTTGGCTTGGACAAACAAAGCAACAATTGTGATTGGAGGATCAAGAGAAGAGGGTGGGTTTGAGATGAGTCAATTTGCAGTACTGTAGATTAGGGTAGGGTTTGTCAGTTTCTCTATATTTATCTATCTATCTATCTATCTATCTATCTATCTATCTATCTATCTATCTATCTATCTATCTATCTATCTATCTATCTATCTATCTATCTATCTATCTATCTATCTATCTATCTATCTATCTATCTATATATATAAACAACACGTTTGCAACATCTTACAAAGAAAAACAAATTGAGAAACTGACAAACCCTACCCTAATCTACAGTACTGCAAATTGACTAATCTCAAACCCCACCCTCTTCTATATATATATATATTGCAATGTACTTGGAATCGTTATACTGCTGTTATACAGTATGTATTGTTTGGAATGAAATTATTATTGTTTTGTATTTCTCAGTAAGCATGGATAATATTATGCCAACATTCAAAATGATTTAAGGGTCCTACACCTCGTCCCTCAGTGTGATTATGGTGGCCACAATGGGAGCACACTTCTCTCGGCTAACCTCTCTATTTGTACTTGAATCATGTGTCTCACTAATACATTTATATTGATCACAAAGATATATGTCCACAAGCATAATTGTTTGATCCGGTTCCACCACACGGCTGGTCTTTATTGTTGATGTGATGATACACACTCACTGTGGCACTATCAAACTATCAAAATAATACATATTGATACCATCACATTTCAAATGTCATCATGAGACAAGCTGACAAGCTCTTGAGTTCATGTTTTTTTGGTTTGTGAAAATAACATCATGAGGCCAAATAATATAACCGGGCTCCTCGCTTTAGTAGGACAAATACATTTGTGCAAATGGATAAAGCATTCACAAGTAACACATCCACTTCCTCCTGGTTACCGGTTTGGCCTATAATCGATAATAAATCAATAATAAATCAATAATAAATGTCAAGATGCTAGTTCTCCTATATGCCACCCAACAGGTGTTGTGAGAATCAGGTGGAGCAGGATAAACGGGATTTCAAAAAGTAAATGGCAGAATATCCAATATGGCCGACTTCAGGTCCCTGCGAAGCCACATCTCTGTGTATCATTTCTGTGACTGTATGACTAATGAGTTTGAAAACAGAACGTTTTGCCTGATGGTGAAGCTAGAGGACAGGTCAGGGGGGTCACCAAAATCAATAGATCTCTTCCTCTAGTGGTCATTAATGTTCAGTAAATTTGATGGCAATCTGGACTTAACTTTTCAGTCTAGCCTGATGGAGGCTCTATCTATGGGAAAGGTCACAGGGTCACTAAAATCAATAGGTTTCTCGCTCCAAGAGCCATGAATGTCCACAGCACATTATGTGACTGTACGGCATGAGGATAGATAGACTCATTTGAACATTATGGCCTGATGGTGGCGCTAAAGGAACTCAATAGGTTTACTCTTGGGGTCATGAATATTCACAGCAAATTTCACAATCCAGCCATTACTCTTCGAGATACATTATCTTGTTCACTTACGGACTTACTTACAGGCTCACTTAAAGATGCACGCGATTCCATAACCACCTTGGCAGAGGTAAATAAAACAACAGAGTATAGTGTAGGTCCAGGCTCAGGGAGTAATGGAATACAGTAATAGCTAGGCGTTATGTAATCCACTTCCAATACAGTAACAGGAAATAAAAGGCATAATCAAATTACAGATAACATTTTTAAAATAAAATAAATTAAATGTCAAGTGTAGAACTAAATAAAGTTAAATAACGAACTAAAACAATTAAGAACTACTACCAATGCAGCATGTTAGTAGCAGCATAGAGACCTCTCAATGCAGCATGTTAGTAGCATAAAGACCTCTAAACGACAGTAGCACAGTGACTTCAGATGAAACATGCACCTTCACTGAATATTTCAACACAAATTTGTATTTATATGAGAAAAAGAAAGCAATACGCTTGGACCAGCACTCACAGATTTTGATTATTTAATGGCAGCCTGAAACAAACATGTTTCGGAACAATTTATGTTCCTTCCTCAGTGTTGATGGCTAGCAAATGTTCTCACCGACAATAATATATACCAAGCAAAGCAGGAAGTGACATCATCCACAGGTGTGTTGAGAGTTGCTATAAGGTCGAATTTGACCCAGGAAGTACTTTGATACCAAGAGTCCATTCTTAAGTCAAAATTACCACAATATAGAAATAATAAATGTAGATATAAAATATATAAACATAAAATTGTTGTTATACTAGAAGCACAAATAAAACAAAATTAACATCTAGTATGTATGGCTAGATAGATGCACTCTAATGCCTTATTCATTTTAAAGGGGAACAAAGAGGAAAAAACAGGAAAAAACAGGAAAAAACATCACCACTTCGGTGTACTTGAGGTTGTTGGTCTACTCACCTCTAAAGGATTCATATGTAGCCCCGAAAATGCTTAGAAAAGGAAAGCCGAAACCGTGGATTAGACAGGTCCCGTTGTAGCTATGCCACGCTTTAAAGATAGGAGTGCGTCACCTTGTTTGTAGAGCTATATCTATATTCTATATTATAGCTATAGTGACAATACTATGGTCATTTGACAGTGACTTTCTTCCGTCCAAGATGCAAAAAAGAGATAATTTTTCCATGCATACGTTCGCGCGTTATCCCGTGGTGAATATAAGTATAATTTCAGAGTGGTCTGGGGTCATTCCCGAAAGTTATAGCCTTATACGTGAATTCTACTATAATCGTTGGCGTTTCTTGCCTGGACACGCTACTATTCCGAAATCAAATGTATATAATAGGTATTATGTTCCATCATGAATGCATGAAAAGGGGGGGTCGTTTCTGATTCTTTGATTGCCAGTAACGGCATTCGTATTGAACACAAAAACACTGATCAGCTGTATCGGTATAAAAACATTGCACGATCAAGCTAGAATTGACGTCAGATAGTCCTTACCTGTGATTGGGAGTATTCCAAAAAGAATATTCCAATTGTTTGATCGCCATCTGGTCCATCTGATGTCCATCTGATCCACGACATAACCCACCACAACATATGCAGGGCTCTACGCTAACCTTTTTCACTAGGGGCACAGGTGCTCCTAAATGAAAAAGTTTAGGAGCACACAAAGAAATTTAGGAGCACCCAAAAATATTTAGGAGCACAGTGAAAATATTTCAAGTAACAGGGTTTATTTTTTTTTTCAAAAATAAATGTATATTTGTACTGTGCATGTGTGTAAATTAGCTCTTGCTACAACCCTGCATGTTTACATTTTGTATTTTGTACTTGATGTTCATCAACATGTGCTGTCCTATCAAATCAAACTACTTGTGAGGTTTCTGTCCATGCTCACTTACTCGCTCTGTTCCTTTAAACCACCTCGCTCTGTTTTCCATTTGTTTTCTGTTAATCATTTCATTCCCCCATTCACACGCTTCTTCCCAGAGACGTCGTTGATTGGTTCTCTCCCGTCCACACGCTTTTCAATCACATTCCCCAGCTGTCACTGCTTGTCAATCAAGCATCCCCGTATTATTTATACCCCGTTTCCCCACTCAAGTTTTGTTGGATCGTTTTGATATTTCTGTTTTGCATTCGCCGTTCCTGCTGCCTGCTGTTCTTTCCCTGTGCTTTGCCTCTAGGATATCCAAGAAGCAATTCCTCTTGGACACCTTATTCCCGTGGCGACGCGCTCGCTCCGTTGCTGTTCCAGCGCTCTTTACGCACAACGCCTGGGTGAGTTTTAATGACTGTCTTTGATCCAATTCCGTTTTCGTGTGTTTTTATAACACTGAAGATTACCACCTTTTTATCAGACAGTCACTCACCCAGCGTTTGCCTTTTTTGATTGTTTCACTGGGATAATATTTTTGACCTAACATCTCCCACTGTGTGTTTTTCACACTGAAGATATTATCACATTGGATTGTATTTTGGACTTCGCTCACAGTGTCTATTTTTGCACCGAAGATATCTATCACTTGGGATTGTGTTTTGGAACGTTGCTCACTGTGTGTGTTTACACGAAGATTTGTTCACTTGGATAACTTTGTTTTTGGGTACAAGTCACCTCTCCTGTTCTCCTGCTCGTTTCCACCTGCACCCTGAGTTAACTCGCTCCCTCTCTCTCTCTCTCGGTCCCGCATCACCTCGGAGATTCTGCCGAGAGAAGTCTGCAGAGCGGCTCTGATGTCAGCATCTGCTACCCCCTACTACCACCTCGGGAGAAGCTGCAGAGCAGCAGAACATTCATCCTTGCTTCTATTCCAGTCTTGTTTAGACTCTTCCAATTCTGTGCTGTTAATTAGTCTCAATAAACAAGCCCTTGTTTTTGGCAACTCTGAATCCTACTCTCTTGTGTCGTTGCGTTTGGGGTCAGTGTCAAACCATAACACTACTGCTACAAAAGGTTCAGTCACTTAACTTTAGCCCCTTTTATGCATACAATGCTTATGTTTTGGCTGTGTTGCTCTTCTAGAAAAATAATCCTTTCAGGGTTGCCTATTGAAATACTGTACACTTTCCTACTGTACACTTTCCTGATGAATTGAAAATGGGGGACAAGACTAAACAAGACTAAAGTCTTTCTCTGGTCTGCATCCCCTTAACAATTGTGTGTATTGAGCTGTACTGTATTGTACCCATTCTGCAATCTGTTAATAAAGTTTTCAATCAATCAATCAATCACACATCCAGTACAGAAACATTGTTTGAGTTTGTGTGTCAGGTAGACCATTGATTGACAGTCGAGTCTGCCAATTACATCACATCGCTTGCACACCGGCGCTGCAGCTGGACCCATTGCCCACCTCTGCTGTTGATAACGCTAGCCAAGTTATTATACACACAGATACACAGTGGGCCAGTGACTTTGGTGTAGGGGTGTAACAATGCATCGATCCTAAGGGGGAAATTCAACTGCATCGATTTGAAAATGTTAGAATAGATTATCGCAATTTTAATGTGTACACGTTATGTTATTGTCATGTCCGTTACAGCCAACACACCGACATACGCTACTGCATCAACGTTATGATTAACAAAGCAAGGCATTCGTTTTGTTGCATTAACGTTATATTACTATTGCTATCGATAAATCTAGGTGTTCTAAAATCTATTGCTATTGGTAAGAGAGACTATAATAAGTTAGTGTCTCGGAAAACGAGAGCCCTGATCGCAATGGCGGAGTTTCAGGAAGTAAACAAGCAAAATGAGAGCTTCCGATTGGTCATTTGCTTTATTTCCCATGAAACCAGTCACTTCACTCTACTGTGATTGGACCGTTGGCTTGAGTGCAATGTGGGACTTGTAGTTTTTTAACGATCTCGCAGCGGAGGAAAAAAAAGACGAGAGAGGCTATAATCTGTATTCGCACAGCGTGCGCGTAATTGATTTTTACGGTTCGCATACAAATATTTTTAGGGGCATATGCGAGCAATTTGGTCGCACTGTAGAGCCCTGATATGGATTCAATGCAATCGGGAGAACCGATCGACTCCCCCGACCCAGAAAACTGTGCCCGGAGACATTTGAGTGTAACACACGGTCTGGAACAGGGTTTACTGCACTCTCGATACTGCCAACTGGGAGGATCTGGCAGGTACTGCACCCTCGGGTCGCAGTATCCCTTCTAACGGCAACATACGGGTCCCTGACATTGAATAGAATATTAAAATCGATCAAATAACGTTTATATACGACGTGGTTGCCGTTCAAAGGATGGCACCCAATAACGTATATAAACGTTGTTGGTGGGGAATGAGTTAAAAAATATATATATTTTTTTTTATAAAATACTTTTTCTTTTTATTGAAGCAAACCATTCTTATTTAATACATTTTTATATTTAGAGGCAGCCTAATTTGCATCGCCTAATTGATCTAAAAGATGCACATGCTACTGTTTGTTTGTTTATTAAAACCGGTTGATAGGCCAATGCACTCTCTACACCCCTCGGTCAAACTCATGAAATTCGCTGACGACACCACCCTGGTGGGTCTCATCTCCATGGGGGACGAGTCGGCCTATAGGAGGGAGATCGAGAGGCTGCAGAGCTGGTGCAGCTGCAACAACCTGGAGCTCAATGCTCAAAAGACAGTGGAGATGGTAGTGGACTTCAGGAAGAAAGCAGCCCTGCCCCCTCCCATCATACTGGGAGGCACTCAGGTGACCTCCGTGGAGTCATGTCGATTCCTCGGCATGACCATCTCGCGGGATTTGAAGTGGGAGCTCAACATCACGGGCCTGCTCAAGAAGGCCCAGGGGAGGATGTTCTTCCTCCGGCAGTTGAAGAAATATAAACTGCCGAGGACCATGATGGCCCAATTCTACACGGCCATCATTGAGTCCATCCTCACCCACTCCATCATCTCCTGGTTCCCCGCTGCAGCGGCAAAAGATCTTGCCAAGCTGCAGCGGGTGATTCGCTCCACGGAGAGGGTGATCGGCTGTCCCCTGCCCTCCCTCAGGTCCCTGCACGACTCCAGGGTGCTGAAGAGGGCGAGGAAGATCATGGCCGACCCATCCCACCCCGGTCACAGCCTCTTCACCCTGCTCCCCTCTGTGAGAAGGCTGAGGATCCCAAAGGCTGTGAAAGCTCGACACAGACTGAGCTTCTTCCCCTCAGCCGCCAGGCTGATCAATGCCTCAGGTCCCCCCCCCCCCCCCCCCTCCTCTGCCCCCAAGTGACACTGGCACAATGACACTGACTGCACTGCACTAGTCCGTACTGGATCTCTGCACTCTTCTCTTTATTTATATATATATATATATGTACTTTATTGATTAATCCCTCACTGCACTGTTTCGTTTCTTGTCTGTGTTGGTGTTGTTTACTGTGAAAAAAGATAGAAAATGCATACACTGTATTGCTGCAAAAATTACCAATGTGTTTTACACAAATGGCTCAATAAAGGAATCTGAATCTGAATCTGAATCTGAATGCAATGCTGTTATTATAGGCTACGATGGTGAATGGTGTCATTTAGATTTATTGTCGGTAGTGATGCACGATATATCGGCCGCCGATATGGCAGTTTTTTTTACACATCGGTATCGGTCCGATATCAAGATAGGGCCGATATAAAAAAATTAAATAAAAATTATTTACATATTAAATAGTTTCAAAATATCTGTCATTTCTGAAAATAAGTTACAAAAGTAAAAAATATAAATAAAAATGCGTTTTGGAAAATAGCTCTTTATTTGATTATCATAAAAAAGTGTTTTCTATACAGAGATATCGACATCGGTAAATATCGGTATCGGCCAGAACAGCAATATTAATATCGGTTATCGGTATCGGCCACAATTTTCACATTGGTGCATCACTAATTGTCGGTCAGCTGAGCCGATCAACGTTCTGAAGGATTATCTGAACTTCAGATTCTGAAGTGCCTATTTATGTGCAATACCCTTTGATTTTAATGATCCATTAACACTTTCCGTGCCAGACCCGATGATAGTCGGGTTAACTTGCCGAACGTTCAGCGTCAGACCCAAGTATAGTCGGGTTTTGGCAGTTTTTTCTTTTATTCGATATCTCCATTCATTATCCATCCAGGGAGCCTAGTGTTATCATAGGGAATGAGTCTGAGATCCCAAAAGTGCAATACCACCACCTGGTAGGATGCGGCTGGTATTGCACACTGCAATACCAGGACTTTTCCATGTCGGGCAAGGGGAGCAGTTGTCCCGATCGGCTTGAGGAGTGTCAAATGCTCCAGATGGATGATGCGTGGCGGATTATGTTGGTGAGACGATCGACACCAATACTGGGACTTGCGATCAGATAATTGGAATATTCTTTTTGGGGCAGATCCTAGTCAAGGTAAGGGCTATATGATATCAATCTTGCGTTGATCAAAGCATGCCTTCATTGCGATCCGAGCGTGTGTGTGTAACGCTAGTCCATAACGTATTCCCTTGGTGACGATCAAAGCATAAAAATGGATGGAACATAATACCTATCATGTGCATTTGATTTTTTAATTGTAGCGTGTGTAGGGACGGAACGTCAATGCATTTAGTATAATACACGTTGGGGGCTATTACCAGCCTCCCATGAATTACCCTAAAACCATACTTATATTCACCACGGTATAAAACGGGAATGTATGGATGAAAAAATTATTTCTTTTTCACATATTGAACGATAGATACTCAATGTCAAATGGGCAATAGTATTGTATCCATAGCTATAATATATAATATAGTTATAGCCCTGCAAACACTGCCACGTATTCCTATACTCTAAAGTGTTGGCCTTTCAACCACACAGTACACAGCGCCCTCTGGTGCTGAATGAGTTAAAACGAATAACTGAAATTAACTGAAACTGAACATTTTAACTGAATTTAAACAGAAACAGAAATAACAATAACATTTTTAAATATAATACAAAAAAAAAAAAAAAAAAAAAAAAAAAAAATAATAATAATAATAATAATAATAATAATAATAATAATAATAATAATAATAATAATAATAATAATAATAATAATAATAATAATAATAATAATAATAATAATAATAATAATAATAATAATAATAATATTTGGGGGAGGGGATCGAATATTTGAATATTCTGTCTTACGAACAGTAGACTATTCAAAAATGATTTTGGTCAGTCATGCACATCCCTACCATCTACGGCCGGGCTACATCACAATATGTTCCTTAACATTGACAGTATTTCGTTTTCTAGTACAAATTCACAATGTGAGGGCGGTCGAATGGCGTAGCGGCGATTGCGCTCGTCACCAATGCAAGATGCTCCGGTCTCGACTCCCGGAGTCAGCATTGCCTTGTGGCTTGGGCCGATCGTCATACTAACTCATTTGGCTGAGTTAGCGGGAGGGAAGTCGAGGGTGGTAATCTGGTGTTGTGGACAGCGACGCCTACACGTCAGGTCTGGGCGCCTGCTCAGCGAGAGGCAGGAAATGGTAAAGGCAGCGTGACCTTCCACGCATTACGCATCCTCGCTGCCAGGTGAAAAGAGAGCCACTGGCTGTCTCCACATGTGTCGGAGGAAGCATGTGGTAGACGTCAGGGTTCCCTTGTACCGACCAGTAGGAGGAACATGCGCACAACAACCAGGTAGGGGAGGGGGGGAATTGGCATAACGACTAAATTGGGATGGGGAGAAAAATAGAAAATCAGGCGGAGAAAAAGATACAAATTATTTTTAAATAAAAGATTTCACAATGTGATATGACATATTTCTTATGTCATTATGTTTCGTATTTCATTTTTAAAATTAGCTTTAACTTTTTTTCACACTACTGGAAGGAAACTTTTTTTATGAACTTAAATATATACAGTATGTTTATTTTATTTCTACAATATGTATATTATATCATGGATGATGGTATACTGAAAATCCTTACATTTGCATGGATCCATGATGGTATACTTTCACATTCACTATACCTCCCAGCCCTGTGGCATCAGCATCATACCCATAACCATAAATAATAACCCTCTCAGATATTATTGCTAACGTACACTATCCTATAAGTGAAATATTAGATAATATAGATCTATATTCAACCAGTGTGTACTTTATTTATTTATTTTGCATAATGTGTGTGTGTGCATGTGCATGTGCGTGTGCGTGTGTGTGTGTGTGTGTGTGTGTGTGTGTGTGTGTGTGTGTGTGTGTGTGTGTGTGTGTGTGTGTGTGTGTGTGTGTGTGTGTGTGTGAGAGCTAAGAACAGTGCTGGCCAAGGCTGAGCAAGGGGCAGGTCGATTCAAACCGCCGCTGCCAATACCACTTGGCATCAAGCACGGTGCCTGTGATGACAAAAAAGGGAAACACTGCTTTGGACTTTACTTAGACAAACACGTGCACATGTGCACTAGTCATACTCACACACACACACACACACATGCACGCACAAACATGCGCACATGGACATGCACACACACACATAATGTACACACAAACACATAACGCACAAATATGCACACATACACACACACATACACACACATATACACAACAAAGCTATAGCATTTTTTATTCTTACACTGATTCATCCCTTAGACAAACACACACACACACACACAGACATGCGTCCACAAATGCACTACAAGGCCGCAGCATAGTTTATTCTTAGTAGGCGTTTATTCAGGAGGACAACAACATCATTTAGCTTCTCCTGGTCTGCTCCTGGCCCGCTGTCTGAATGAGTCAGTGTGTCAGCCTGAGGCCCAAGCTGGCCTCCTGCTCCACGGAGCGTTAAAACCTCTTACATGTGTATAAAACGCCTCATAAAGAAACCAAAGAACCCAGAACACGCAATGAACAGACACTGTCTGTCCAGCATCATGACTGCCCGATTCACGCTCTCACAGGTGGTCTATTGAGCTTTCCGTTGCACAATCATAGCATCAAGATCAAGGCCTTCCAATTCAAGTTCATGTGAAATCCACTAGTATAGTGGATTATTTACATCGTTTCATTGAGCTGTAGGTCTAATTAACACAATACAAGGATGCTGTGTCTTCTGATCACTGGAGGACATATTCAAATGTATTAAAGGGGAACTATTTTACTATTTATTTCACTATTTGGGCACTTTTACACAATTCCTGTGAGTCTTCGTTTTGTATTCGTATTCGTTTTGGGATATGTGTGAGAGTATGCGCAAAATAAAGCAGCGTTGTTTTTCGGAAAAGTGCCCCTTTGAATAGAACAGAGCAGAACATTATCACCGTTCTGTTGGTTTGACAGTTTTTCTCCCATCCCTTAATGTGCATGAAAGCACCAGAAAGTCTTAAATAGTTTCTTTAAAATCTGAGAGTAAAAAAAAAAGCCCTAAGCGCTTCCATTCTTGCTGCTCCTCCTACCTTATTTACGTCCTAATACCTCCACTTCCCCTGCATAAATGCATCATTACACTATCATTATGGCTATGTTATCCCCCTAGGCTCCTTTTACAGGGACTTAGGTAGGCTGTTCTGGGGCTTAACTGGACCCATTATGTCATTAAGTCATTATGAAAAGGGACGGCGAGAAAATAATACCCATAATAGGGGCTGCATGGGACGCCTGTATCAGTTCCGCAACCGTTCCTATTTCCGGGGTAGGCCTGATTGGCCCCGACAGGCACGTGACCCGCCGCGGCCACGCCCCACGGCAGCCCCAGGACGCGGCAACGAGGCTGCTGTGGTTCACCGCCGCTTTCCGCCTTCAACGCCGCAGAGTTACCATACGCTATACAATATACTATGCAATGTACTAATATACAATACGGCTCACTTTTCCCACTTCAATGACAGAGCCGCTGTTTAATAATATTGTCGCGGCGGAGCTCCGTCGCGGCAGCATTATGTAGCAGTAATCCCCCCCTTTTTACCATCGACAACTAGCTCAATTGGTAATGCTGCTTGGCTGTCGATCCTATGGTCCGTTTGTGACAAGTTCGATTCCCTTGATTTTTTATTTTATTTTTTTTAACGTGCATTGCACTATAGCGTATTGTATATTGTATATTGTATGGTACAGTAACGGTCTCTGGAGCGCAACAGTAAGAAGCATTTGCACTGCAACGCATACACCTTACTGTAAATTGTACCTCATCCCATTTCTGCTTTGCACTATAGCGTATTGTATATTGTATGGTAACTCAGTTACTTCTATTCTGCATCGAACGCTGTACATATGTCTCTATACTATTTTATTTCATACAACAATGTATGTCTTTCAAATGTTAAATGATAAATGATTGCATGATACACACTGAAATAATCCTGCGCTCGCGCAAATTTGCTGCTGCGGGCGGCGTTGAAGGCGGAAAGCGGCGGTGAACCACAGCAGCCTCGTTGCCGCGTCCTGGGGCTGCCGCGGGGCGTGGCCGCGGCGGGTCACGTGCCTGTCGCGGCCAATCAGGCCTACCCCGGAAATAGGAACGGTTGCGGAACTGATACAGGCGCATGGGACACTACTTAAGACGTGTTCTTGTCTGTTTGTATGTCTGTCTGTTGGTCTACCTTACATGACAAATATGTCTACTCACTGGTACCATCTCTCACCCTATACTGTCTGTCTGTCTGTCTGTCTGTCTGTCTGTCTGTCTGTCTGTCTGTCTGTCTGTCTGTCTGTCTGTCTGTCTGTCTGTCTGTCTGTCTGTCTGTCTGTCTGTCTGTCTGTCTGTCTGTATGTCTGTCTGTCTGTATATATGTCTGTCTGTCTGTCTGTCTGTCTGTCTGTCTGTCTGTCTGTCTGTCTGTCTGTCTGTCTGTCTGTCTGTATATATGTCTGTCTGTCATAACTTACATGTCTACCTACTGGTATCTCTCACCCCATCTGTCCATATCTCTGTCTGCTTTTAACATTTAACATCATACCTATCGTTTACCCTTGTGTCTATGTCACTGACTCGACTTTGTGGGTACACCAGGCAGTGGGCCCTCATTTATCAACAATGCGTAGAAAGTGTTCTATTTCCATTCCTACACACGGAATTTAGAATGTGTGTACGCACAGAAAAATCTGGATTTATCAACCGTGCGTACACGGGTCCTACGCTCCTCCGTGTTGATAAATACCATTTGTTCTTACCGTCAATGCTTGTGCATGATTATCCATATTTGGTAATGAAACACCCCCATGGGATGTGAAATAATGGTCTAACCCGAGCAAACTCTGAGAAACTTCACTGAGAGGGAGATTATTCACGGAGGTCTAAGCAAATAATTTTTGCTGACGGACCCATGTATAGCCTATAACATAATATCATATTCCTATATGTCTCCAGGGAATCGTGGGGCTCGGGGAAGAAAGGGAACCCCTGCTATAGCCTATCCTTTATAATGTTATATGCTATTTTATTTACAGTAGTCTATTTATGATTTGTTTCCATAGCCGGTCTCAGTTGCTGTGGTTGAGATGGGTCGGGATTAATGAAGCTGATAGGAGACTGCTTCTCGGCTATACGAATTAAAGGAAAGCCACGATTGAAAATAATGTACTTCCTTCTTGACAATAGCATATACTATAACAATAATACGAGAGTACAAGAACAATGCCTATGCAGTAGCGGCCGGTATGAATTACATTTGGATGGTCGCGGGTGGGGGGGGGGGGGGGGGGGGGGGGGGTGAAGGGGGGCAAGCGGACAGCTCACAGCTGACCAAGTGGCCAGCTGACGACATAACGTTACCAACGTTAAGTCGAGTTACTACACTAGTACACGTATGATCAATGCAATAATGAACACATATATATATATATCTTGTCATTTTAAACAAGTTACCATTCATTCATTCATCCATTATGCGTCAAATTAACAACAACAGAGAGAGAGAGCGAGAGAGAGCGAGAGAGAGAGACCGAATTAACTCACTGTTTACGTGGTCGAGGAGGGCTTGATAAAGTGTATAATTATGTCCACTGTTGTCCCACAGTCCCAGACCGTTGATGTATATCCACTCTGTCCAGACTGCATCCAGCCAAAGCTGGATGCAGCCATAGCTGCATTAGCCAAATAGATTTTTGCTGTTGTTGTTGAATGAGTCTGTCTTTGCCCATGTCCGCGTCGAACAGCCTGCAAACTACCTGGCGTTCTATCGCCCTGCTCTAAGACAAACTCTAACCTTAACCAACTTTGAAAGAGTGCCTAAGCTTAACCGTCGAAAGAACTTGCCGTCACGCTCTAAGACAAACTCTAACGTTACCAACCTACTTCGAACGAAGAGTGGCTAGGCTTTCACAGTGTAGAAACTGGCGTCAGCCAATCAGAGAGCGTCTCCGAGAAATGCGGCTACGGAAATTATTGACGCTGCTTGCTTAGAATGATATAGACCGCTTCAAAACGCGCCCGGTTTCCATCATAATACATCATATTTCAACGCACAGCGAATTACGCACTGATTGGCTGCGACAGTACAGCGATGAAACCAGTGCACGCCCACTGTGAGCGCTATGCGTCTAGCCCAGGAGAAATGCGGCTATGGAAAGTATAGAGGCGGTATTATTCTCTAGCGGATATTCACTTCCTGTTCATGAAAAAAATTATTTATATTTGATATATTAACGTTATATTGTGCATTGGAAACACAAACATACTTAAAATGAGTAAATATTATTCATTTTAAACATGTTTATATTATTTATAGGGCTATACAAAAAAAAAGAATAATAAAATTCTTCTTCTTCTCTCTTTTAACCAGGGTTAACCAGGGGGGGCGGCGATCAATAAAAACGCGAACTTGAATTCCATCATAATATTTATGTTGAGTCTGTCCACTATGTTTGTTACTTTGTTATTTCCCCCCCATATCTATGTAAAGCGACCTTGGGTCTCTTGAAAGGCGCTATATAAAATGAAGCTATTATTATTATTATTATTATTATTATTATTATTATTATTATTATTATTATTATTATTATTATTATCACGTCTGTGCGGGAGCTCACAAATAGACTGTCTTAGTCTCAGTGAAGTTTCAACGGAGGTCATCTATTCTAACCAACAAATTGAAGTAGAAAACATTTCGTTGTGACCAATCTTATTTGGAAACATGACACACAAAATAATAGTATTTCGCTTTTTATTTGAAACAATATGTAATCGCGCTTGGAGGTGGGTGTTCTGTGTCTGCCCCCCCCCCCCCCCGTGCCAAACAAGCAGGCCAACCTCTTGTACTGTCGCTATTTTACAATGAACTATAATGAATTACGGTTCATACAGAACAAGCGCCAGTGTTGAAACTAATGCACGGAAGATTATTTCCGCGTTGAAACTAATGCATGAAACTGATGAAAGCATAATGCCGTCCGTAGATATACGCACAAAGTCAAGCACACGTTCAAATTGATAAGTCCCACACTTTGCTTAGAAATTATCGTACGCACGGGTTACGCACATATATGTGCTTACGCATTATTGATAAATGAGGGCCCTTTGTTGAAATGTCTTAGTATGATTCATACTGTAAATGACTACTGCTGTACTATGCTATGTATGAGGGTTCCATTCAGCTTGAAACATCAGACTCATGGAACGTATGCAAGCTAGCTCTCATTTGGGTCTGAAAGCAGCACACTGAGAAATAAACAACTAGCTTGCCGGCGAAAATGGTTGTCAATAAAGTACATTTTACTTACCATGGTGATGCAGTGGGGGGGGGGGGGGGGGGGAGGACTCGACATTTACCGGGTCCAGTTTCGAATTGTAGCCTCCCGTAGGTGCTCTTTGAGAGCGGTTTTGAAGGTGGGTACGTAGGGATTCACATTATTTTACGGCTGTGGGTAGGGCGTTCCACATTGTTGTGGCATAATTGCTAAACATGTTTAGTCCTTTGTTTGAGCCGAATCTGGGTTGAACATGATTTGTGGAACTCCATCTGGTGTTGTGGGCGTGGTATTCACTGACCTTTGGGAAGTATTTTGACATGTACATGGGTACCTTGGTCGTGTAGTGTATCTTGTAGACCAGGCCCATTGCAAGTTGCTGTACTCTGTCGTCTACTCTAAGCCATCCTAGGTTGTCAAAGTGGGCAGGGGTGAGGTGGGTTTTAGGAGTAAGGTCAAGCAGTAGTCTGACCAGTTTGTTTTGTGATGTTTGTGATCTTGTTTTTAGTGCCTTTGAGGTTCTTTGGTACCATGAGGTGGTTTCTTGCCGTAATGAATTGCTGGCATTGTGATTTACATTAAAGTACAGGTGCAGCGTAGTTGGCGCACGTGGCTCGCTAAATTCAGATCAAACTAGGTAAAATATGAATTAAGATCCAGTGATCGCCTAAAACGTTGTCTGCTCTCAGACCCAATGGAGAGTTCCATGGGTCTGACGTCTCAGGCTAGGTTCCATTCAACCTCTCATGTCAAGGACATTCAGACATGTCCCCAGATATGTCCCCTATAGGCCACAGTCCCCACAAACCCCATCCAAGAAAAATGTTGTTGTTATATGATTATCTCTATATTGGATGTAAGAATGGGACTGAAACCTACTACCAAAAAATAGCCCTTGTTATACAGTGCATTCTCTCAAATTTCAAGAAGAATTGTGAAACAGTGAAATTGTGGGGACCCTCTGGAACCCCTTCAAGACCCCTGATGGTCCATGAACCCCCATTTGGGAACTACTGTACTATTCCATTGTACCAGGAAAAAAAGATAATAATACATATTAGATATTTTATTGTCTTCAAGCCCTCCAAGTTAAGCACTTGAGTTTG
>NC_140177.1:72488451-72503243 GCF_963971535.1 Notolepis coatsorum | reverse complement strand
CACTTCTTCTCAGAAACAGCATGATCTCATGTCTGCTGCATCACCGCACAGAGTGACACACACACACACACACACACACACACACACACACACACACACACACACACACACACACACACACACACACACACACACACACACACACACACACACACACACACACACACACACACACACACACACACACACACACAGTGTCAAAGTGACACAAACAACACCTGTGAACAACACACAGACACAGAAACAGCATCTGAGTGTCCACCCATGTTGATGGGACAAAGTAGCCTTTACACACACACACACACACACACACAACAAAGGCAAAGCCCTCAATGTCTGACTCAAAACATTGGGTCGTCAGAGCCGAGAGAGTGAAAGAAAGACGCTGGTGGAGAGAAATGGGAAAGAAGGAGGGATAGAGAGGAGAGGAGAGGAGAGGAGAGGAGAGGAGAGGAGAGGAGAGGAGAGGAGAGGAGAGGAGAGGAGGAGAGGAGAGGAGAGGGAGAACAGAGAAAAGGAGAGGAGAGGAGAGGAGAGGAGAGGAGAGGAGAGGAGAGGAGAGGAGAGGAGAGGAGAGGAGAGGAGAGAGGAGAGGCAGAACAGAGAAATAATGCCTTGGAAATAATACATAGAGAATAACAAAAAAAATTATGCAGCAAAGATTATCCCTTAATCCTTAAATAAATAATAATAATAATAATTCAACATAATACATATTCACTCCTGTCATTGTTGGTATTCAATAAGAATAAAGCACATGGGCAATGTACCTTTGAAAGCAATAAAAAAAGGACTGTGTCTGGGGGGGGGGGGGGTATATCCAATCTCATTAAATGCTGTTGTTAACCGTGTTTGGATGCACCACAAAATTGACTTGTGCCTCTTGTATAATCCCCCCATCGGTGAAGAGACACAGAGCGAGAGAGAAGCCTTGAGGGTTTGACGTCGCACTCTCCCCGCTTCCGACTCATCTCATCTGCGGCAGTAAAGAACGACCTTCAGCCACCTTGAACCCAGTGGAGCCACATTTCAATAAAAGTGAAATTATCACCCGGGCTCCTGGGGCTCCTGGGGCGGTGGGGAAGGGAGGGCACTAAGCCTGAAATGACGGTGCGGATAAGACGATTTAACAGCCATACGGAGGTGTGAGTGAGTCGCAATCAGAACACGCATCCCTGCTTCTCGCGGAGAGTCTCCCTGGGAAAACAGTGGTAATACCTGCCCTGTCTGGAGAATACACGGAGCTGGGATGGGGGATTGGTGGTCGTCGTGTGTGTGTGTGTGTGTGTGTGTGTGTGTGTGTGTGTGTGTGTGTGTGTGTGTGTGTGTGTGTGTGTGTGTGTGTGTGTGTGTGTGTGTGTGTGTGTGTGTGTGTGTGTGTGTGTGTGTGTGTGTGTGTGTGTGTGTGTGTGTGTGTGTGTGTGTGTGTGTGTGTGTGTGTGTGTGTGTGTGTGTGTGTGTGTGTGTGTGTGTGTGTGTGTGTGTGTGTGTGTGTGTGAGTGTGTGTGTGTGTGTGTGTGTGTGTGTGTGTGTGTGTGTGTGTGTGTATGTTTCTGTGTGTGTGTGTGTGTGTGTGTGTGTGTGTGTGTGTGTGTGTGTGTGTATGTTTCTGTGTGTGTGTGTGTGTGTGTGTGTGTGTGTGTGTGTGTGTGTGTGTGTGTGTGTGTGTGTGTGTGTGTGTGTATGTTTCTGTGTGTGTGTGTGTGTGTGTGAGTGTGTGTGTATGTTTCTGTGTGTGTGTGTGTGTGTGTGTGTGTGTGTGTGCGCGCGCGTGAACGTGCAATATATAGAGGGAGCGTTATTCAATTTATCTGTGCTCTCCCTTGACCAATGAAGTGCGATGCAGGTAATTGCTACCAGCGGTTCCATATTATTCCCCCAGAGCCCGTAGCTCCTCACCACGGGGACGGTGCAGCCGAGCTGGAGAGGTCTCACTCTCATTATAGCCAAGAGCGCTGTGTGCATCTGGGAGCTTGTTAGCACTGCCCCACTACACATACACATGAATGTTAATACACACGCACACACTCACTTATGCGCACACGGCACGCGCGTGTGAACACACAAAAACACATGCATCATCCCTTGAGGCGTCTGCCCTCTCGCCAGCGGTGACCACAGACTTCTCACCTTCACACCGGCTATCTGCCGCCTGCCTCCTCTCTCCCTCTCTGCTATCTACCTAGAATAGATTGAAAGAAGAAACGCCAATGGCTTCTCCCATGCCCTCAAGTGTGGTCAAAGGTTCCTATTAAAATCAACCACTGAATCCCCTCTCAGCATACAGTCTTCCTCCTCGGTATACCAAGGTATTTGAAAATAATGATTTAAATACAGTCATATGATTTCTTGTCTGCATCTATTTATTACATTACCACTGTTTATAACTTTATAACTGCCCATTTGGTCAGAGAATGACGGTAATCAGCAAGCGCTGTGGTTTGTGTTACCTTGCTCTTGTGCGGACGACGGATTAGTAAAAAGACAGCTGCTCCCTTACCTTAACCTTAACCTTAACCTCAGTGGAGACATTACCTTAAAGCCCAACCTCCAGGTTAAACCCTACTGATCAATTATGGGTAGTTTACATCATTGGTATATAATTTCATTATTTATTTTTTTCCATTTGACACCGGAAATGCCACTCTGAAAGAGTTAAAAAGGTCCACGCACGAATAACATGCACGCGCGAATCAAAAAAGCTTATCAAACGCAGACGTCACAACAGGTCAACAGGACAACAGGTGCATATTAATGAGCCGAATCTAAAAGCTTATCAGACGCTAGCACCTAGCACGGCCGTGACGTCACTTCAGGAAACGTATGCCTTATGTCCGTCCGGGTCATAGTACTAGATCAATGGTGGCTCACTCGGTGCATCACAGTTAGCCTATATCTCCGCCGTCCCTGCTACACGCAGTCGGGACCACTACACTCACTGACGTTAGCCTATAGCCCGCCGTCCCTGCGGGTGGTTCTCTCCTCTTTGTGTGCCCCCGTCCCCGCGGAGGAGCTTGTGGACTCGACGGCGGCGGGCGGCCGCGGGGCGCCGGAGCCCGCAGCGCTAGTTAGCTCATAGCTATCGTGTAACACTAGCCTTTGCGGGCTCGGGCGCCCTGCGGCTGCCGCCGCCGTCGCGTCCACGGGCCCCCCGGCAGGGCACCCGTGGGGACGGGTCGGGGTGTACAGAGAGGAGAGAACCATTTTGGGTCGGCCGTTCATGCCGGCCAGCGAGCCGGATGTCGGGATATGTTGTTAGCACAATAGCTACCAAGCTAAGCTATGTTATCTACTAACGTTATAAACACAATATGTGTACAACGACACAATGATTTATATTATTACAAATATGGTATGGTTGTGGCTTTTACAAATAGTGGTTAGCTTTAGAGATGGATGGATGGCTATAATCACGGAGCAATAGTGAGGTGAAACAGATACATTTCCATTCGGCTAGTAGTAGCAAGCATATATCTATGGTAGCAAGGCTCTCTGCCTGCCACTAGCTGTGTGACTCTCAGCGCCCCCTGGTGAGCCCCCTGTTGTCCTGCACCTGTTGTGACGATCATTTCGATTACACACGCACGTTATGAACCATTGATTAAAATATGCACGTGCGTGGTGATTGTGTTGGGCAGACAAAATGTTTGATAAAAACACTAAAACTGGGTCAATTTCAATACTTTTTTTTTCCCTTCTTCATGAAAGCCACTGTTGGCCTAGTCCACATTGTTTATTGAACAAAAATACAACGTGGAGGTTGACCTTTAACCATAACCTTTAACCATAACCTTAACCTCAGTAGAGACATTACCTTAACCATAACCTTAACCATTACCTTAACCATAACATTAACCTCTGTGGAGACCTCGTGTGGGATTTATTTCACAAAATGTAACTAACGCTATGTGCGGAGGACACGCCCTGGCATGCCCCTGGGCATCATCTGGCATGGTGAGTCGTCCTGGCATGCCCTGGGCATCATCTGGCATGGTGAGTCGTCCTGGCATGCCCTGGGCATCATCTGGCATGGTGAGTTGACTTTCTTTCTAACGGAATTACTGACTCGAACATGCATGCTTTATTTTCCATGTTACTGAAATTATGTCGCGGTTTGAGTTACTGTAAATGTATATAATTGGTTTGGTGAAGTGATTGTTATTGCAGGTGAAGGTGGGTGTAGCAAATGTGCTGTTCGTCGTTAGAGCTTGGTTTGAGTATAAGCTGTATTCAGGGGTAGAATTGTAGTCATAATTATTTTGTGATCACTCAAGGAATAGGATTATCACAAGTAAATCTGGCTTTCATAAGAGCCAGTGCCCCCCTAACCGGCTGCTCTGCACTTTGTCTATGTTACCCGGTTATACAGTATACCCTGGTAATATTTGGGGATCCCTAGTGTGTGTGTGTGTGTGTGTGTGTGTGTGTGTGTGTGTGTGTGTGTGTGTGTGTGTGTGTGTGTGTGTGTGTGTGCGTGCGTGCGTGTGTGTGTGCGTGCGTGCTGGAGTGGGACTGTCTTCAATCTGTTCCAAAAGCAAAGGAAAAAGACGCTAAATAACACAGGCCACAGGGCGAGGAGAAAGATTTTCAGACTTGATGTTAGCTGATGTGACTGCTAGGATCCCTAACAACAGGACAGAGAGAGAGTGTGTGAGACAGAGATCTTGGGGCGAATTCACAAAGAATGGATTGCGCGGTAGTAATAGCACCTGTAACTGCGCTGGGTTTAGCATGCGGTATCTGCTCCGTTTGTGCGAGCCATTTACTAAAGGCCCGAATATACTAGAAAACTGACACGTACACGCATGCGGCTGCAGACACGCTCTGCACACGGCTCTGTTTATTGTCCATTTTTGGTGTCTGTAAGCGTCAGCGCTTATGTTATGACAGCTGGGCACATCCACAGTCACAAAATCTGGCAGGCACACGGACACCCGTGCGACGTCTGTGCAGACAAGAGCAGTCACGAAATTCACAGAATGTACGTCACGCATACCAATGCATGCCCGCGGACGCGGTAAGTATAATTGGGCCTTTAGGACATTGCGCGGATGAGATACTAGCGCAAACACGCCCATAGTCATCGCCCGGGGTCATCTTCGACAGCTATTTTAAATTCGACAAACAGGTCAGCACCGTAGTCAAAAACTGTTTTTACCACCTCAGACTCCTAGCGAAGACAAAGGCATATCTCTCCAAAGTAACCTAGAGACGGTGATACATGCCTTTGTCACCACTCGCCTCGACTACTGCAATGCCCTCTACATAGGCATCGACAAATCCCTGCTTCGCCGCCTACAACTGGTGCAGAACGGAGCCGCGCGCCTCCTCACCAAAACAAAAAAACATGAGCACATCAGCCCAGTTTTGGCCTCACTCCACTGGCTACCTGTTCGTTTTAGAATAGATTTTAAACTAGCCCTAAATGTTTTTAAATCACATAATGGCACGGCCCCTCCCTATCTATCCGAGCTCTTGCACCGCCACACCCCCCACCGATCCCTCAGATCAGCTGACCAGCTGCTATTGGTGGTGCCTAGAACTAGGCTCAAGACTAGGGGAGACAGAGCCTTCTCCACCGCAGCGCCTAGATTGTGGAACAGCCTCCCCCTCAGCGTACGGGCCGCCCAGACCGTGCAGGCTTTTAAATCACTTTTAAAAACCTACCTGTTCTCCTTGGCCTTCCCCCCCCACTTAATCACCACTAGACCCCTGGCCCTTCTATCCTCTTTGTTTTACTGTGTCCTACCTGTTTTTATTACTTTCATTGCTTTACTGTGTTTTAATTTTATATCTTGCATCATATTATTTTGTTTTTATCAACCTGCCTGTGAAGCACTTTGGTGCCAGCTACCGCTGCCTGGAAATGTGCTATACAAATAAAATTGACTTGACTTGACATAGGTGTGCAGTTTGCTCCTGATTTGCTCCAGTGCAGTTGACTCTGAGCAGTCTGCACCTACAGCACTGTTGGCAGATATCAGGAAGGGGAATAAATAAACCCAAAATGAGACATAGTCATACAATATTTTCACCACTTGTATTTCGTTTACTTCGTAATGTATAGAGCTTGCCTAATTTGTATTTTCATGACACATTGCATCCTTTGTTTTTGTCACTATCTTTCGTCATTGCATCTGTCTGTCATGTCCTATTCCAATACATTTTTGTACTTATAATTGTACTATATTCTATTGTGCTATATTTAATTTAGTTTATATCCCATTTAATTGCATTCAACCGCCTATATTTGATTTCATAGTTGTATTATATTATATTGTGCTTAACTTAGTTCATATTACATTTTATTTTACTCCACCTCTTTATTGTATTATCCGTCTGTTAACTCTTTCTGTCGCCAACCGTTGAACGCCAAAACCTGAGTATACTCAGGTTTTTATCCTTTGATATTTTTCCTCGGATCCCCATTATTTCTAACCACTCGTGCGGACCTCCCTGTATCTCCTTTGCACCACTGTCTACGTAAAAATTGCAATGACGGTCGAATCATGCCAGGTGGCAGCATCGCCTACCTTTTGAACTGGGATAGTTTAGTGTGGGGACACTTATTTAATATTTTTTTGTCTGCAAGAACTCCTCCCCCTCAGAGGACAGAGCGCCAGAGCGATCGCTCTGAGATTTTATCACCTCAAACCTATTTCTTGTATACACAAGTAATCGCGATGGCGATGGGATCACTGGGGATTATTCTTTTTGGAGTACCTTCTGGCTAAGGTAAGGTCTATTCTACCGAAACTGAAACATGTTTTTGTACCAATCACTGTCGTATTTTACCGGACCTAAAACATGATTTTGGTAACAATCACAGTTTTGAGTTAAATCGACCCCCCCCCCCCCCCCCCCTTGATGATTTTGTGAAGACGCATGTACATGGTATATACCTTTGATTTGGAAGTATTTGGGATTTCAGGCGAGCAACCCGAACAATTTGGGCATATTGCATATAACGCGTCATAGCTCGCAATCTATGAAAAAAGACTGGATTATTTTGGAAAGGGGCGATGTTTAGCGTGTAATAGTGCACAAACTACAGTATGTAGAAATTAACTGGTTAGTCAGTGATGGACTATGAACAATGCCTGTCAAATACAAATACTATTGTCTCCATAGCTATAATACAGCGCCATTGAGTAAAGATGGGAAAAGAGTGTAGCAGTCAATGACTTTGTAAGTAATCATGGTATGTTTCACAATAACTACCACTTTGGCTGCAAAGGGAGCATTAGCACCCTGCAATACAGTACATGTGATGTGGTAATGTGATATGGCTAAACTGAGGCCTTTTTGTAGCTGACTGATTTGTGTTCAGTTTTGCAAGTAAGTACTTTCAGGTGTGTATCTGAGTGGTTGCAATTACCCGATGTGTTTTGTATTTTGGATACATGTGTTTTCCAAATGGCACCCTGTGATTTCATTTTTGAACGAAGTGTCTTATGTATGAAATAGAGTGTAGTATGCAGGACCAAGTGTGTTGCATAAAGGAGCAAGTGTGTTGCAGAATTGCAACTAAAGTGCAAAGCAGCACTTTTGTTTAACACTTTCAGAGCCCTTGATTTACCCGTTGAATGCCCACCATCCACTTCAATGTTAGCGCTAAAAACGCCTAATCTATGTTTTAAATTATGGCTATGTGTCTAATCTGCCCGTCGCTTATCAATGACTAGTTTTCCAGTCAACATTGTCGAAGCGGATTGTTTTTTTATCGGTTCATTTTCGTTTTATAGCATTTTGAAAAGCCCTCGTTTTCAAGGAAAATATAAAGATTCCATGATAAAAGACATTTACTGGAATATTCTAGAATACACAAAAACGTTGTAATTTTTCGGCCTATTTATGAATAGTTTTCAAATAAACGCTAGATTATCGATAGTATATGTGTACGTATACACGCTATAGAGGCGATCTGAAAAATCAATTCTCTTATTTCCTCATCAGCGATCGCGCACAAACAGACACATCACAGCATAGGGCAAACGCTGAGATCTCAGCGAATACAACTCTGATTATCCCAAGACTGGTAAAATAGATTCCTTACCTCAGATCAGATGTTCTCCAAAAAGATCATTCCAATTCCTGATCGCCATTCCAAATATCGATCACGCTTATTGATTGAGTATTGGCTGCTGTAAATATATATTCCAGGCTGATTCCCGTCCTGCGATGACTTCCATGTTGATCAGACTGCTCGCCAGCACAAGGAACCAGCTGGCTCCGCCCCTACATATCTACAGATCCCAGGTCAGTCTAAGCCAGGGGTTCCCAAACTTTTCAGGCCGGGGCCCAGAAAATAAGGCGTCAGAGAGCCGCGGCCCAATGCACATCGTCTGGCTTTTTTTTTTTTTTTTTTGTCATGCGACCGATTTTTTAAGCCAAATATCACTTCAATCCTATTAAGTTAGTTCAAGTTAGTTATTCATTTATATGTGCTATTTATGAGAGGGCTAACTTGTTGCAAAATAATAATGATAATAATAATAGCCTCATTAAAATACTATTGTTGCTTCGGTTGTTTTCAGCGTTTTATGTGCATAATCTGTTATTTAGTTTGAAATGTTCGTTGAAATAAGTAGATTTTTCGTTTTATATAAAACCATATAGTCACATTTTAGAATACAATAGAAAATAATTTTAGAATACAACTAGAAACACTGTCCTGGCCTGCTTCTAAGTTCAGTGGCCTGACAAAAAAAATAAAAATTAAAAAAATTAAATAAAAAAAATTAAAATGAAAAAAATGTTTTTTTTTTTTTTTTTATCATCTCGCGGCCCATCCGTGGCTGCTCGCGGCCCACCTTTGGGTCGCGACCCCGACTTTGGGAACCACTGGTCTAAGCGACTGACCTGCAGTTACACAGGGATAGACGATAGGGGGCGCTTTTTTCCATTCTGAGCTCCTGTAGGGGCTGCTGTACCAACGGGAGACTCGGTTGATGAAATATGATTTCAGATCGCTAATAAAACAATAAACCGATATTTGTCGTCGTGGGCACTCAGTGGGGGGCCTAATAAAACGAGTTATGTCGTCCGTGGCACTGAAAGTGTTAAGGTATGGGTACATGTGTTTGAGGTATTGTAACAAAAACTTCAAGTTGTGTTACTTTGGTCTAAGCATGGGTCTATAGTGTTCAATGGGCAAAAACTGTAATGTCGGTCCGCTAATGTCGAAAACGACCAAAGCAAATTCCTTGTATGTGAAAACTACTTCGCAATAACGACCTTTCTGATTCATTTCACCATCACCGCAAATCCGCCCCTGAATTAATATCGCCGCGGGGGGCATAATCCCACGGGACAATGCATTGGGAATTTGTGTCCCACAACGAGACCTACCCCCGTGAATATTATTGTGCAGATCGGAATATGGCTTGCGCAAAATCACCCATATTTCTCCACGTTGCACGTGGCACTTTGCTCTCTCACTCTCCCTGAACCCACCCCCCCCCCATCTCTATCTCTCTCTCTCTCTCTCTATCTCTCTCTCTCTCTCTCTCATGGATGCACACCCATGGCTCAGTGAGACATGGATCTCTGCTGCGAGAACAAATGTTATTTCACACATGTTACCTTTAGTCTGCATTACCGCAGGGAGAGTGTGTGTGTGTGTGTGTGTGTGTGTGTGTGTGTGTGTGTGTGTGTGTGTGTGTGTGTGTGTGTGTGTGTGTGTGTGTGTGTGTGTGTGTGTGTGTGTGTGTGAGAGTATTTCGACTGATACGGTGCCACGCACACAGACACTGCCACGCACACACGCAGATGTAGCTCTGATCACGCAGATGTAGCTCTGATTTGGCTCTCATCAGTGTAACGGGGGTCTCTGAGTGTTTTGAGGACAGCTCCAAATGTCACAGCTGTCAGCAGATACTAGTAGGGGGCTACAGAGAGCTGCCACCGCCCACCCCAAGGGCACTGTAGCTACGCCAACACCAGCCGCCTGCTATCGGGGGCAATATCCACAGACACACCCTGTGGTGTCTGGGAGTGGGAGCCTAGGGGCCCCGGCTACAAAATCATCACATCCTCTGCATTTTATTTTATTTAATTTTCTTTCCCTTTTTTGTATCGTACAGCATGTACAGTTGTCATCCCTGCATTTAGGGTAGGCACCGGCCTAAGCCTCCCGTCGTCGACTGCTAACGTGGAGGAGAGAAGCCGTGTGGATCAGAGAGGGTGCGGGCGCCCTGTTGTTTAGCCTGAGTCAGGCGGCTGCCAGGCGGCTCTCCAGTGCCTTGCCAGCGGAGGCTGTTATCTGGCGCACTGTGAGCCGTGCGCCGGGAGTCAGAGAGCGACACCTCACTCGCTGTGCTACGGCGCCGCAGCGGAAGAGTCGCAACGCCTCGTTAAATATGTAGCGCCGGCGGCCCGCTCCAAGCTGTTTCTCCTCACACCTTGCAGCGAGAGCCCGGCGCTCGTAGTCCACATAATATTGTAACCGCAGACACCTTTCGTAGCCATGAAAGCAACTCAAGGCATCTGAATTATTTCTCCAGTTGTATTTGCACTAGGAGCATGTACTGTGTGTATGTGTGGGGGGTATAAATGGCTCAGATGGAGTAGACTAGCTGCGTTCAGGTGTTGGAAAGGGAACAGGCATCCTCAGGGACCCATTGTAGTTCAAGTGTTTGCACTGTGTGTGTGTGTGTGTGTGTGTGTGTGTGTGTGTGTGTGTGTGTGTGTGTGTGTGTGTGTGTGTGTGTGTGTGTGTGTGTGTGTGTGTGTGTGTGTGTGTGTGTGTGTGTGTGTGTGTGTGTGTGTGTGTGTGTGTGTGTGTGTGTGTGTGTGTGTGTGTGTGTGTGCTACAGCAGACCATCTCACAGCTAGGCTACAGATGTAAACTCCTAGTTTTTATCTTTGGCAGCCTAGGGCAGTGGTTCCCAAAGTCGGGGTCGCGACCCAAAGGTGGGCCGCGAGCAGCCACAGGAGGGCCGCGAGATGATCAAAAAAAAATAATAATAATATATATATATTTTTTTGTCAGGCCACTGAACTTAGAAGCAGGCCAGGACAGTGTTTCTAGTTGTATTCTAAAATTCTATTGTATTCTAAAATGTGACTATATGGTTTTATATTAACTTAATAAATAAACAAAAACGAAAAATCTACTTATTTCAACGAACATTTCAAACTAAATAACAGATTATGCACATAAAACGCTAAAAACAACCGAAGCAACAATAGTATTTTAATGAGGCTATTATTATTATCATTATTATTTTGCAACAAGTTAACCCTCTCATAAATAGCACATATAAATGAATAACTAACTTGAACTAACTTAATAGGATTGAAGTGATATTTGGCTTAAAAAATCGGTCGCCTGGCAAAAAAAAAAAAAAAAAAAGCCTGACGATGTGCATTGGGCCGCGGCTCTCTGACGCCTTATTTTCTGGGTCCCGGCCTGAAAAGTTTGGGAACCCCTGTTCTAGGGCATGTGCACAAGTTGGTTGTGAGGGGCCTACAAATAGCCGGTCTCCCCAAAAGGAAGGCCAAGCAGTTAGCCAGGTACTGCTCAGTATCAGCTATTATAGGAAGCCGCTCAATTTGGAGGAGGCGCTGTTACCTTTACCCATGATTCTGCCGCCCATGCACCTTGTACCTGACTGTTCTTCATGATTTTCTGATTGCACTCGCATTGTTTATGTCCTTTGTATGAGGCTTCCTTGTACTTCTGTTTATGTGGACATAAATAAACATTTCAAATGTGTGTGTGTGTGTGTGTGTGTGTGGGAGATATTACTCCTGTGTGTGTGTGTGTGTGTGTGCGTGTGCACATGTGTGTGTGTGTGTGTGTACATGTGTGTGTATGTGTGTGTGTGTGTGTGTGTGCACGCTCGCACGTGCACGCAAGCGTGTGTGTTTGTTTCTGCCAAAGTAAGTGTGCATGAATCCATGCATGATGTGAATGTATTTTTTTTCTCCATCTGCTCTCCACGTAACTTTATGTCTGCAGTCCAAACCATGCATTGGCCAGTGGACAACAGCTGCGTACACAAACCTCTCTATCGATCGTCTGTGATACACACATGACTGCAGGTGTCCCAGTCAACTTTCCCATCGACCTGACTGTCAGTGCTGGCAGAGGCCTGGTGGCAGATCAAGCTGGTGCAGGACTGAGCAGAGGGTGGGGGGGCCTGCCTGGGGAGGTGTCATTACTGAAGTTAACTGGAGCAGAAAGGCCCTGTGTCATCTGCCCAAATTGCCACCCAGCCCAGGGGGGTCAACACCAACACAGCACTGAGCGCGCACACACACACACACACACACACACACACACACACACACACACACACACACACACACACACACACACACACACACACACACACACACACACACACACACACACACACACACACACACACACACACACACACACACACACACACACACACACACACACACACACACACACACACACACACACACACACGCACGCACACACACACATTAAACTAATATGGATATCGTTATGGATGTTCCTCACGATTTCTTAAACAGGTTCATTACTCATACAGCTCATGTGGCAGCATCATGTAAGCAAAACACGACGGTCTAGGGAGATGTAGTGGTTACGTCATTGCTGTTTCTCCGCGGTACACCATCTTGAAAATGCTATGTATTTCCCCATTGCCCATTTCTAAATCGTCTCGTTTAAAACAAATAAAGCATGAACATTTGCATGGTGTACCTTTCTGTGCATATTCATCCACAATATATAGCTCAACATGAAATTATTCGCAATTAATGGTAAAGGTAGCGAAAATAACAACGTTTATGTTTTCGTTCACTGAGAAACTACACTGCAATTTGGCGCTGCTGACTAACATCACCACAGCGTAGACTCCTGGCTTTAGTCGCAGACCTAGGATCAGATTTCGCTTACATTCCATAAGCTTAACAATTCGTACAATGGGAAAATAACTGACCCTGAATCTGTGGCTAGTATCTGTTTCACCAAACACTAGTGCTCCGGTGATCATAACCATTTATCTCTAAAGCCACAACCACGTTACCATAATTGTATTTATAATTTAAATCGTATAACGTTATTTCGCTGCATATTAAATCACTGTGAATACTAATGTAAATCATTGTTTCGTTGTACATATTGTGTATAGTTTATAACGTTATTGTTTTTTACGTAATGTTAGTAGCTAGCTAGCTTGCTAGCCGGCATGGTGCATTCCCGAAACTTCTCTACATTCCCCGATTTAAAATGGTTCTCTCCTCTTTGTATACTTTTGTCGTCACCAACAAAGTATTCTGCCAGGGAACTTATGGACACGACAGTAGACATTGCTAACGTCTAGTACGTTTAGCTAGGTAACGTTAACGTGACGTGTATTAGGCGACAGCACTGAACGACTGTACTGCCTGTACTGGTAAGTGTAGTTCTTTTTTAACAACAAATTAAAAACCTTATAACTACCTTTATTTCAACCAAAAATGCGTAAACAATAATGTTAGTGGTAGAAGAGAACTCATTTTGTGCGAAAAACGGAAAGCTTGCCAATGTTCATGAGGCAGAATTGTTACAATAGCTGATAATCCATTTTCCCAATGATAAATCCCGAAACGGGTGGACCAACCGCACGGCCCAAAGTGACGTCAGTGTTAACTGTGTGCCAACGACTGGTAGATGCACATTTCATATAGTGTATAGGGCATGCTTGTAGAGTAACTATAGAGCTAGGCCTACCACTACATGAGATGCTCTGTAATAATTCTTTGTGAAGTTATGCGAAGGATTGTTTGGAATGATGCACAGATGCTCTTCCCACAGCAACACTACTCCTCTCCTCCTCTACTCTCCTATCCACTCCTCTTCTCTCCTGTTCTCTCACCTCCTATTCTCTTCTCTCTTCTTCTCTCCTCTCCTATTCTCTCCTGTTCTCTCCTCTCTTCTCATGGTATATCCTCTCCTCTACTCCCCTGTTATCTCCCGTCATGTTATCTCCTCTCCTGTTCTCTCCTCTCCTCTCCTGTTATCTCCTCTCCTCTCCTGTTATCTCCTCTTCTCTCCTGTTATCTCCTCTCTTCTCCTGTTATCTCCTCTCTTCTCCTGTTCTCTCCTCTCCTGTTCTCTCCTCATCTCTCCTGTTCTCTCCTCTCCTCTCCTGTTCTCTCATATCCTGTTCTCTCATGTTCTCTCCTCTCCTGTTCTGTTCTCTCCTCTGCTCTCCCCGTTCTCTCCTCTCCTGTTCTCTCCTCTGCTCTCCCGTTCTCTCCTCTCCTGTTATCTCCTGTTATTTCCTCTCCTGTTCTGTTCTCTCCTCTGCTCTCCCGTTCTCTCCTCTCCTGTTCTCTCCTCTGCTCTCCTGTTCTCTCCTCTCCTGTTCTCTCCTCTGCTCTCCCGTTCTCTCCTCTGCTCTCCTGTTCTCTCCTCTCATGTTCTCTCCTCTGCTCTCCCGTTCTCTCCTCTCCTGTTCTCTCCTCTGCTCTCCTGTTCTCTCCTCTCCTGTTCTCTCCTCTGCTCTCCTGTTCTCTCCTCTCCTGTTCTCTCCTCTGCTCTCCCGTCCTCTCCTCTCCTGTTCTCTCCTCTGCTCTCCTGTTCTCTCCTCTCCTCTCCTGTTCTCTCCTCTGCTCTCCTGTTCTCTCCTCTCCTGTTCTCTCCTCTGCTCTCCTGTTCTCTCCTCTCCTCTCCTCTCCTGTTCTCTCCTCTCCTCTCCTGTTCTCTCCTCTGCTCTCCTGTTCTCTCCTCTCCTGTTCTCTCCTCTCCTCTCCTCTGCTCTCCTGTTCTCTCCTCTCCTCTCCTGTTCTCTCCTCTGCTCTCCTGT
>NC_140177.1:72453451-72483451 GCF_963971535.1 Notolepis coatsorum | reverse complement strand
TGACTTATTTTATATGTATTATATTATTCCATAAATATTAGGGATGTCCCGATCACGTATTTTTTTTTATTCAACAAACATGACCATGTTCACGTCTTAAACTCATACTGAGGCCTTAGTTTTGGTTTTAAATTTCATATCATTAGGGATGCCCCGATCACGTTTTTTTGCCACCGATACCGATCACCGATCGTCGTGAGCCATATCAAGAAATTAAAAATTATTTTATAATTTTTTTTTTTTTTTTTTTATAAAATATATATATTATATAATTAGACTTGTACTTGTATTATCTGCAAGACATCGCCACCACGCAACAAGTTCCACTGTCTGTGTGTACTCTAGTAGCCTCCAGCTACGGCCAGGATTCTCCGGAGCTGCAGCTAGACCCTATACTCGAGTAGCCTGCAGCTACGGCCAGGATTCTCCGGAGGTGCAGCTGGACTCTATTGATCAAATTCAACAACATGCCCTCAGCTCGAATATGCATCGAATGAGTGTTATAAAACATTGATATCAGGAGCTATCTGTGGCTACTGCTGGCCGGCTATATAACGTTGATACAGCGCCTCTGTGAACTATTTAGTTCAGTGGGACATTTCGTTTTGAACAGTGAGCTGGCGTCAGCTAACATGAGCTAGCTGAGGTATCAATGATACACGTCTCTATACTAGACTTGCTGGAGAGTTTGTTGATGTCAGGAGCTATCGGTAGCTGGCCGGCTAGATACCGTTCGGTTAGACAATGCCTCATCATGTATTGGACTGGAAGTGAATGGTTGACTGGGTCATTTTGTAACGGTAGCTAACGTTAGCTAAGGGAGACGCCGTCCTCCCGTCACACTAGACAAGACTAATAGACCCGTATTTACATGCGCGCGGGAGGGGCTGGAGGGAGGAGCAGACGCCGCACAGCTCCCGGTGTCTGAGACAGAACTCAGCGAGACGAGCGAGTGAGATCGGTTTTGACGCTCGCCGAAAATAAAGCATTATCACCGATCACCGATCGCATATTTATACTGATTATCGGCCGATAACGATTGGTGGCCGATCGATCGGGGCATCCCTACATATCATCATTCATTTATTTATTGTCACACAGAGCAGAAGAATTTTGCCAAAACAAACCAATAGTATCCAGCTGCAGAACGGCAGACCAGCCACACTCTCAGACCCAAACGCATTTCCTTTGATTTAATTATACATCAAATGATTTATGTCAAGGATTGCAATGCCTGGCTTGAATGAAGTTAACTTTTCACCTGGATAACGTCAACATTCAGGGTGAATGTAATGTGAGAAATTGGGATAATTCTTTTTTTTTTAAATTGGGTCTGAGAGTGTGGCTGGTCTGCCGTTCTGCAGCTGGATACTATTGGTTTGTTTTGGCTAAATTCTTCTGCTCTGTGTGACAATAAATAAATGAATGATGATATGCAATTTAAAACCAAAACTAAGGCCTCAATATGAGTTTAAGACGTGAACATGGTCATGTTTGTTGAAAAAAGAAATAAGTAAAAGAAATCCCGATCTTCGGAAAATCACGTGATCGATCCCGATCACGTGATCGGATCGGGACATCCCTAGTAAATATGCATGCTCTCTGCGATTTGAACCCTGCATACTGTGTTAACTGACTTTATACAACGGCACATGCAAATTTCTCGATTCTGATTGGCTGAAACAGTCAATTTACACGTATGTATTTGTCATAATCCCACGCTCTTGGTCCCAGGACCCGCCCACAACCGAATTACTATCACTCCGCCGTGCGACTTTGTACAAAAAAACAAGATGGGGACAATAATCTTTACAAATGGATATGTTGATAGCGTCATAACGACTAAATAAAAACCAATTCTGTCACGGCGAATGTCTTAGTTCTTTAAACAACGTTGGATGATGTAATTGATGGATCATGAGTCATTGTGGAACAAAATAAAAATCGCGCAAATTGATTGATTGATTGATTGATTAATTGCAATATTTTTTTTTTATATAGAAGCAGCTGGTAGGTGCGCTGTTTTAAGTGAGCATGGCCTATTGAATTGATTGATTGATTGATTGATTGATTGCTAATTGTATTACTGTCCGCCTGGTTTCCAACTGGTTAAGTTTAGGCCCTCTTTCGAAGTTGGTTAAGGTTAGAGTTTGTCTTTAGAGCAGGGCGATAGACCACCAGCCCTGATTCCAAACTCTAACCTTAACCAAATTCGAAAGAGCGCCTAAACTTAACCAGTTGGAAACAAGGCGGACAGTAATAAAATTAGCAATCAATCAATAAATCCAATAACCCACGCTCACTTAAAACAGCGCACCTCCCTGCAGCTGCTTCTATAGAAAGTAGGTTTACAAAAAATATATATCTTATAGGGCAAAGAAAACTTTTTTTTTAAATTTGTTTTACCTACTTTCTATAGAAGCATCTAAGAATGAAGTTCTATAGAAAGTAGGTTAAAAACTAAAGAAAAGTTGGATGTGTTAGTTTGTTGGATGCCTAGGTGGAAGACAGTTGGATGTCTTAGTTTGTTGGATGCCTACAGTTGGATGTCTTAGTTTGTTGGATGCCTAGGTGGAAGACAGTTGGATGTCTTAGTTTGTTGGATGCCTACAGTTGGATGTGTTAGTTTGTTGGATGTCCTACTGAGAACAGTTGGATGCACTTCCGAGCTGCTTCCACATGGAGGCAACTTCTCTTTTTTGTTGTTGTGGGAACTACTTTTTCTGGCGGATGGTTTTTTCAATAAATCTTCAATTAATGTGTGTTTATTGTATAGCAATAAGGTTGGATGGATGTGGCAGTTGTATAAAAGCATTACACCACTTGTAGTCGTGGTTTGTGAAAATTAAACCATGCCTAGGGGGGGTCTAACAACCCTCGGCTGCGCCTCGGGCCTAACGACCACCCCTAGGCATGGTTTAATTTTCACAAACCACTCCTGCGCGTGATGTAATGCTTAAATAATATGTATTAACACTTTGAGTGTCAGCAGGGGGCGCCAGAAATAGCACTTGAGTGCCAGCGCTGTAGTCAATGGGAGGGCAAGCACATTTGCGAACGCATAAACTATATCTTAAATTATGGCTATGTGTCTAATACGCCCGTCGCTTATCAATGACTTGTTTGCAGTCAACATTGTCGAAACGCATTGTTTTTTAATCGGTACATTTCCGTTTTATACCATTTTGAAAAAAGCTCGTTTTTTTAAACTTCCAGAAAGAAAGGTGATTCTGCAGGAATCGCGCTTTAGTGGAATACACAAAACACGTTGACATTTTTCGGCCTATTTATGAATTGTTTTCAAATAAACGCTAGATTATCGATAGTATATGTGTACTTATGCACCGTATGCACGCTAGAGAAGCGGGCTGAAAAATCTATTATCTTATTTCCTGATCAGCACAGACACACTCACAGCCACACACACACATATGGGACACGCTGAGATATAGGTGAAAAAAACTCTGATTATCCCAAGACTGGTACAATAGATTCCTTACCTCAGATCAGATGTTCTCCAAAAAGATTATTCCAATTAATGATCGCCATTCCAAATATCGATCGCATTTATTGATCCAACGCTGGGTACTGGAAACACATATTCCACGCTGTTCTGAAGGTGGGCAACAATGAATGGGATCGTCTCCGGTTACATGCCTGACAAGTAAAATGTGGATTCCGGACTCTTTTTTCCCCATCCATTTCATTCAGTGCAATCCAATGGGTGCAATACCATCCTGAGAGACGATAGGGGGCGGTATTTTCCCTGTTCGAGCTCAGATAGATCCCCACTGGTAACGTGAGGCTAGATTGATGAAAAATGAATGGAAATCGATAATAAAAAAAAATAACGATTAAATAACAAGATTTCTCATTCTTGGCACTCAACGCATGGCATGAACTAACAAGATTTCTCGTGGCTGGCACTCATAGTGTTAATATAGTTTATTAAAGTTCACTCTACCCAGCCAAGGGTTTCATTACACATTACTGACACATACACACTCAAACTCTCACACACACACACACGCAGGGACACATGCACACAGACACCTCTCTCACACACACATACAACGAACACACACTTTCCCACACACACTGGTGCTGAGAGAGGAGTTACGCAATACGCATAGTGAATATCTCAGAGAGACGTCTCTCACAGCTAATTGACTGTGATGAGCTCCAGCTCCAACACTCCTTGACGCCTTATCTCTCTCTCTCTTTTCTTATTCATCCCCCCAATTTCACTAGGGGCGCAGAGATAATCTGGAGAAATCCACAAATTGGGCTATTTATTATGAGTCACTCATAAACCACAAAACCATGGAAATATCCCACCTACCAGTGCACGGCTTATCTCCACAACAAATATGCTAATCTGCTAAATCTGCTAAATTGCCAAGTGGTGGAATTTGACTTAAAGCTGCAGTAGGCAACTTCATAGAAATTAGCAAAAGTGAGTTTACCTGTAGACTAGTAGACTACCACACTCCGATACACGTGGAGTCGCCAACCGCTTCTTTTCACCCGAGGAGGAGTTTCACTGGGAGAGCGTAACCCCAGCGCACGCTCCAGTACACCCCACCAGCTTCCCACCCATGACCACTGCCAATGCCAACTGTGTTCGCAAGGACGACTGACCAAGCATGAGCTACCACTGACACCGGGATCTGAACGCCGGGTCCCTGCGGTACTAAGGCTTAGACGACCTCTACATTAAAGCAAGTAGTGGGCCTGTCTCTGGCTGCAGAACAGTGAACAGAACAGTGTTGAAGACCTGCTGCTTCTAGTGTTAAACCAGTCCTCACGGGATCCAGCCGGCACTAACAACAGCGGTTAGGTTTTAGAAGTGAGTGTGTTAGTGAACGGCAGGGGGGTCTGGTGTGGCAACAGGGGCTTAGCTAGCAGAGCTGTTTGGACTGGCAACAGACGTCTGGCTCAGCAGTGGCAGTCAGGGTTGAAATACTCTCTCCTTAGGAGGGTCTGGACCAGGCTGACCTGCCTGATTCACCCAAAGAAAACACAGACGCACACACACACACTAACACTACCAGAAAAAACAAACACACACACACCTAGACCTGTGCGCGCGCTAACAGGGTTGTGTCCTCTTTGTTTACTGTCAAGGTGCTGAAGCCTTGTTGGCTGCGTTCTTTCTGTGGTGTCAGCGTTACAATCACTGACGACATGGGAGCCCAAAGAAAACACAGGGACATGGAGCTGACAGACAGATTGATGGAACAGGCGCTAAAAGCCAATAGCTCTGGCTTTTTACTCTCACTGTCGCTGCAGTGTTTACACACTTCTGTGGTATTTACCTTACGTCTCTGAATTGGCATGACGTAACCTTTATCTAGAGTGGTCCCTCGCTGAAGGTAATAGATTGTGAGCACGAAAACCAAACCACCATGATTGGCCCTTATACACCTTCTCTCTACAGCACACGTAACATGCAAGACAAACATACAAAACACACAGACACACACACAGACATACAAAACACACATACCTGTACAGAGACACACACATACACAGACACACACACACAGGCACATACAAAACACACACATACACACACACACACACACACAGGCTCATATAAAACACACACTTACACAGGCACATACAAAAAACACACATACACACAGGCTCATATAAAACACACACTTACACAGGCACATACAAAACACACACATACACACACACAGGTTCATACAAAACACATGCACACATACACATACACACACATACAAAACACACATACACATGCTCATATAAAACAGACACACACAAACACACTCACACATACAAAACACACACACATATCTGTCAACACTCCAGAGGCACCCGTGTTAATTCCTGCCGGCCTATTCCCTGTCACATCGGGTGGCGGGGGCAGTCGTCAGCAGAGCCTCGCTGCTAGTCCTAGATTAACCTTTGCTCTCCACACAGATCTGTCTGTGAGGGACCGGGGCTTCTCCGACAAGGGGCTCCGCGGCTGACAGACAGTAACTCATTGTCAGTGTGGTGTCAGCGGCGACCCCTGCGTCAGCGGCTTTTGAAGAGGAGGGCTGTTGACGTGGGCAGGGTGCCAACCAGCACTACTGCCCCTCAGAGCACTTAACCTGACCTCTGCCCTCAGGGTCTATGTATCAGGGAGGGATGGTGTGTGTGTGTGTGTGTGTGTGTGTGTGTGTGTGTGTGTGTGTGTTCACGCATGTCTTATATACGTGTGCATGTGTGCATGCATGCGTGGCGGTGTGAGTAATAAAAAAAAGTGTTTTCCGTCCGCTTGCGCAAGTGTCTCTTTTGGCTGGTGATAAATAAAAACTTGGATAGAATAACAACACTGGCACTTTATTCCTCTCTCTCTCCGCTTCTCACTGGGGCTCACGTTCCTGTTTTCTCTGGGTGACTAACAAAAATAATGGTTGGTTTCAGGTTGCCGACCGACCCTGCCGATTTAGGTGCGACCCAATATATTTTATGAGTTTTTAAAAAAAATTATATATTAAAAAAAAAAAAAAAAAAAAAAAAATCCGATTTTTTTTTTTTTTTTTTTTTTAGAATAAAGTTTCATAGAAATCTTAGTCAAACATTTAGTATTATGGATATTAAACATGCTGGCAGAGTACATGCATCCATGTTGTTGTGAACATTTTAATTAAATAAAGAAATTCCCTATCCATAGTCGCCGTGGGAAAGAATAAAATAAAAAAATAAAATAAAATAAATTCCCTACCTACCCATGGCCAAACTGACAACCAACCTGAAACCAACTATTATTTTTGTTAGGCCTTACTAGAGGAAAAGGTCACATGTCACATTAAATGTAATGAGTGTGTTCTGGAGAAATACTGCCACTGGCTAACTTAAATCGAACACACTGAACTGAGCAACTGTGAAATAGCAAACATCAACAGGATGTACTGTAACTGCAGAGGAATCTGCAGGCATTATTGTACAAACTGCTGTTTGAGTCTGTGGTTAGTTTGACCAATTGAAAAAAGGGGAGCCCAAGTCAATTTAAGAATGAATTTATTAGACTGGAAAGCCAGTCATTCTTGCAAACAGATGTTCTACTTTTGCCATCCAGATTGGCCTTCCTTGTATCCACATTGAAATTGCAATCTAAGCCAATCACGGACTGCGTTCTAACTGCTGCTCTGTCCACCAGCGGAACGCAGCTCCTGATTGGTTCCCGTAGTTGAAGCAACTCATGAAGCAACAAGCGGTAACATTAACATTAGTAGAATAAAAACAGCCAAGTGTGGATAATAGGTTTTCGCCGTTCTTATACTCCCACCCACTGAATTGAATCAGTTCAAGTCCTGGCTAGCAGGCTATATTCCTGTGGCATTGGACAGTACAACCAATACATAACATGAGCAGCTCTCTCCCAAAGCCAGAAACAAGAGAGCTAAGACTCAAACTTGATGTGATGTCATCAGGTATAAAGTCTGGAGTTGCGCCAAAGAAAATTATTTTGGAAAAATAGTAGATAATGTGACACAGAGAGCAGGCAGGGGAATCTTCTGGGGATATGGGTCAATTGGCTCATACCTGATGGCACTGCTACAGAATAGATACTATTTTATTTGGGTATAAAAACTCAGAAGACATTCTGGGTCCACAAAGCTTTATATGGATTTGGGAAAAAGTAGTTTATGTTAAGTATTGACTGAACAGTCATAGACCTATAGAAATAACTTAAATGACTGATGTAAACTGAGAATGATTCGACTGAGTGGGATTCCCCTTTAACACATTGGGTGCCAACGACGAGAAATCTCGTTGTTGGCCGCCATGCGTTGAGTGCCAATGGCGAGAACTCTCGTTATTTAATGGTTATTTATTTTATTAGCGATATCCATTCATTTTGCATCCATCCACCCTCACGTTATCATTGGGACTGGCTCTGAGCTCGAAAAGGGCAAATGCCGCCCCCTATCGTCTCCCGGATGGTATTGCACCCATTGGAATGGAGTCAATGGAAATGCATGAGAAAAAAAACTCCGGGCTCCTCATTTTACTTCTAAGCCATGTAACCTGAGAATATTGCATCCACTGAGGGAACTGGAAGAAGCGTTGATTATGTGTTTCGAGGTATAACGTTGGATTAATAAACGCGATCGATATTTGGAATGGCGATCAGGAATTGGATGAATCTTTTTGCAGAACATCTGATCTGAGGTAAGGAATAAATGTTACCAGTTTTGGGGTAATCAGATGTTTTTTCACAGATTTCACAACGTGTGTGTGTGTGTGTGCCTGTATGACGTTAGCGCATGGATAATCGATTTTTCAGCCCGCTTCTCTAGCGTGCATAAGTACACATATACTATCGATAATCTAGCGTTTATTTGAAAACGATTCATAAATAGGCCAAACGTGTTTTGTGTATTCCACTAAAGAGCTATTTTCGCAGATTTTTCTGGAATCACTAGAAATCTTCAAAACTATACTCGTATTCAAAACGGTATAAAACGGAAATGTACTGATGAAAAAAGAATCCGTTTCGACAGGTAAGCGACAGGTGTATTAGATTTTAAGATATAGTTTATGTGTTCGCAAATGTGCAAATGCGCAAAAGCGCTGGCACTCAAGCGATAAATCGCGCACCCCCTGCCGCGCACCCCCTGCTGGCAACCAATGTGTTAAGGGATGTAACATGACAAAGACCCACCACAATGTAAAAAGGTGTGTATTGGGGCATTATGGTGTGTGGGCTCTCCCTTCTTCAGTTGACTACATACCTCAAACCAGTGTGGTTCCGATTTTGTTTGAAACACGGGAAATGTTGCAATTAAGGTAATGTCAATATTGCAGAATGTACAATGAGTCCATGACATATCCAACCATTTCCACCACATAGCATTTCAGTTTCTCAGCTTGATGTGATCTTAGCTTAGTATTGTACATGGCTAGTCAAGATGGCCGACGTCCGCTAGCTAATGGTTAGCTAGTTAGGGGTAGGAACAGATTTCACCCCCGAAATTACAACCAAGACTAGCACTAACACAAGAATAGGATGATGGGTCTTCTATATAATAAGCATTTAACATAGAGGGTGAAATTGGCTATGAAATATGTTTTTTGTTGGAGAGATCAATATTGAACTGCTACTGTATCAATGGGATAAACGCTACTCTCACTTACAGCGCTTGTGTTTTAAATAACTTCTGTCAAGTAAATTATATGTTTCCGTTTTACAAATGGAGAAATAAATGACTAGGCTTTTTAACTAAATTATGAAGAAAATACTTCATACAGAGGGAACGAGAGAGAGATAATGAAAGAGGGAGGGAGTGAACGAGAGAACAGGGCATGAAAGAGCTACTATATTGGTAATTTTCCTCGAGATATTGGTCTTCATGTAGTAGTAGTTCAGTTAAGCCCCTGCGGCAGAGACAAAATGGAGAACTAATTTCCTGAGACCAAAGAATGGTTGGGCCCGGCGAACATTCCAGTTCCGCCCGCCTCAGCTCCACTCTGCCGACACTGGTTTAAATTACTTTACCGGGGAGGGTGGAAGGGAGGGGGGGTGAAGGGGAGGGTGGAAGGGATGGGGGGGTGAAGGGGGAGGGACGGACGTCGAGAGGCAGGTGTGTGGGGGGGGGATGTTGGCACCCGGGCAGCTTTGTAGCCCATTGTAGAGGTTGAATAACAGAGTCACAAGATAGCGGCAACAAAAAGGAACAGGAAAAGGACATAGGAGGATGACCTAAGCCAGCCCCCCCCCTCCCAACAGACACACACAGTCACTCTCTCTCTTTCTCTCTCTTTCCCCTCTGCAGCACATCACAGTACGGTGTGATGAGGCTCCCAGGAGGGTAATGCACTCTTTAGAGCAGTTTATTCTAATCTAAAGAGCGGACGGGGATGGGGGAGGGTAGGGGTGTGTGTGTGTGGGAACTCTGAAGACAGAGTTGCTCTGAACAACAGGCCCTGGCCCATAAATTGAGCAGGCGGGTATCTGGCACTTGTTTGGTCTCGCAGAGAGGAGTCTGTGAGTGGAAAAGTGATTTGGGTTTTAATGAACGGCTGATGGATGGGTCTGGGGCCCCGGGAGCAATAACTCACAGCCCAGGCCGAGACGCACGGCCGGCGGAGCTAGGGGGCCCGCGCTGCCGCCTCACGGCAGGTCTGCGGTTCCCCTCACAGCGGCCGAGCTGCTGGGAGTACTACTTAGTCGCGACTCTGTCGGTGTGGAACCGGGTCTGCTTTGCGGAGCGGCGAGGTGGTTTAATTTTCCCCTCGGAAAATGTAGTTCTTCCATTCCTGCATGGATGTTCTTCACCTACAAGGGCCTTACGGAGACGTCTGTGTGGGCGTGTGCCTGTGTGTGCAAGCGAGTGTGAGAGAGAGTATATTGTCGGGGCATGTAAAGCCAAGTCATGCAGCCAATGGGAACATTACATGTACATGTCCTGATTGGGTCAAACCCAGTGGACAGCATCATATAAAACCCCAGAGCTAAGAGTCTGAGTGAGACTGGACGACTGGTCCCAATTACAGGGAATATAGAAAAATCTAAGCACATTACATTTATTCTGCCTCTTGAGTTACGACGTATTTCATGGTAGGTACAATAAAAACGTCAGAGTATTGCTCTTTGTCGAATATACGGCCCTGCGCACGCTGCATTTTACACTTTCGCCCAGAGCAACTGCACTAGCTGTGAAATATGTAACATAAGTACGTACAGATGCGGTTAAATCTAGTACTGCTGACAAAAACGTTCACGTTCTTTGTTACTTACGGTACATAGTCAGGTAGCATGAAATGGGTCGCTGGTTTGAAACCCGAGGCGTGAATTAAAAGATTGTATACAATGCTGGGAGATGGCCTCACAGTCACCAACAAAACTGATCGCGACATATTGTAAACAAGGCCACCCCTATTGCCACACCCCCTTTTAGACAATTGGCATGAAAACACACACACACACTACCTCCTTGCTCAATTTCAGCCTCCTAGGGCGAATCCTGGGGCCGTCAGAGGGTGGGAAAATCTTTGTGGACGAACCAACCGACCAATCGACTGACAGACAGAGTGAGCTATAGAGCTGCTGGTCGCAGCTAAAAAAGACTGGGTGGAAAACATCCACCCGGTACTTTGGTACAAAAGCGCCCACATGAAACAGGTTATCTGTGTCTATATCTGTTTCTCACAGCAAAGTATGAGATGCAGGCTAACAGGCAGTGTTTCTGTTCTAGTTCTGTATCACACTAGCTCCCGCTCAGCGTCTCATTGCATATATCTCGCTTCAGCATATATATACTGAATACATTTCAAAATGTACCTTTAAATGCCAGCATTCATCTGGCCACACCCCCATCCGCTTACCTACATAAGCGGGGGTGGTGCCACACACTCATCTCCTTCTCAAATTTCATCACAAGCAACGTGTTGCTCATATGCCCACTTGACGTGGAGAAGAATATTGGCTGACAATGTTTACGAGGAAAGGAAGAACAAGAGATACGTTGACATCATATCTTTATTTTCTCTCTCACTATTTTCGAGAAAATACGGCGATATTGTCTTCGTCACTGGAGTGTCTGGAAGATGGTGATCATTCTAAAATCCTCCACCGGTTTTCGTATTGGGAGCACGCCGCTGCATGCCTCTCAACTGCAGTTCCTTGCTGTGCTGGTTGCGGTAAAACCTTTCAGGACACAGCTGAACTGTAGGACGCGCCGCTGTTGTGAGAAGCGGTGAGTTCCAGGTTGGTGAGTGATGTTTTGCTTGCGGCTCCACTTGTCTGTTAGTGCTATGGGGGCTGGCTGACAATGTTTACGAACACCGGCCCCAGATTAAGGTCTTTTGTTCAGCCTCTTAGGCAACAGCGGAAGACCTTGATCTGAAGCCCATTATAGTTTAACTAGTGGGCCACGACCATTAACACTGGTGATCCCTGTGTTTTCTGGACGAGTGGATGTTTTCTCTGTCACCGTGTAGGCCCCATCTTTCATATCCAAATGAGAGTATTCCCTCACAAGGAAATATGGGCATAGATGTTCGTTAGTGGAAGATCTGTGTTCAAGTCAGCTACAGGCCAGTTTGGTATTGTGCTGGCTCCGTCGGGTGTTGGTAAAATCACCGTTGTAAAACTGTGTTAACATCTTGTTTCTCTTTTCTCTTAAAAAGTGAGGAGGGTTTCAGAACGGCGGCCTGTCTGAGTGAGTGTTATATCATTGTGTACAAGTTCAGGTGATAGCTGCTTAGCTTACGTGCTAGTGGTGGCCTACTGTTAGCCAGTCAGCTGTTAGCTGCGGCGCTAGCCTGCTGTGATCACTAGGTGGCCTACCTAGGCTAGGCTAGGAAACGTTAGCTTGCTGCTATCGGCCGAGGCCCAGCGCGGGGTGGCTCCGGCCCCTCGCGCGCTGCCGCGGTTCCCAACTCCCCTCTCCCTCACGGGGAGAGGCGGGGGGATTCGAAGTCTCCCCTCTGGTCGCGTACGCCGTTCGCTCGGCGTCTCGCGGGCAGGGGCGGTAGCGCCCAACGGTTAGAGCGGCCGTTAGCTTAATGCTACTCTGTTGAACGTGCTTTGATTATAACATGTTTTAACACTCTTGACTACGACGTCATCTTTGACAGAGGATGTTCGTCGAACCTGCCCTGGGCCAGGACGGCAAGGACTGCGTCCACAAGGGGGACCGTAGCGAAGGGATGGAGCGGCGACGCTGCCCAGATCGACAACACAGAACGGCTGTGTTTACTACGGTGCCTTGAGACTGCACTTCGCTTGATCTACGCTCCGGGTAGGCAAGGTCTGGACCAGACCTTGAGCACGTCTTCTTGCTTTCCCTTCTAAATGTTTTGTAAATAACGATGTTTTCCAAAACGAGTGTTGCTGCACTACATTTAGGATACGACGCGAGTTATGTGTGAATTGTCTTGTCACTGGTATTTAGCTTCTCCATGCAAATCGGGTTGTTGTTACAGATGTGAAAATGATCTGGTGTGTTGTGTTGAGAAACATCATGTGTATTTATATGTACCGTGTACTCACAACTAAGGGGGTTAACTAACCTATAAAGCTATGCTTAGTGACAAATGAGTAAAGAATGATTCTTTTCTCAGCCTGTAATGACAATGAACAGTGTGTTCACATATTAACAGGTTTTCCTGTTTTAACTGGCCGTATTAAGGGTAAAGTAGGAGGATTGTGTTTCCCCCCGGTTCCCTGGGGACTTCTTCATCCTCCTCTCAGACATGTTGTTGCACTACATTGTGTCACTGTGTGGTAGGGATACGATGTAACCCTTAGCTTGATTGCTGAGGTTGTGCTAAAACAGCTGGAGAAACTTTATTTTCCTAAAAGAAAAGATTGTTTGGTCGCTTTCGTGTGTGCTTAGCAAGGCCTGTGGCCGATACTAATCGAGAATTATGTATTCTCTCATTATGAAAAACGGCGTTCCTCTGTAGAGTGTTTTTGCAATTTTTTGTAGGTGATGATGGGTTGTGTGTGTCATGTGACCTACAACTGGGTTGGACTGGCCACAGAAGCACATGTGTAAGTTTGGTACCGGGGCTCTTGGAGAGCCCTCTCTATTCTGTGTTTTTTCCTTAGTAAAAATCAGATAGCAGGTTAGCTCATGCGCTGTGTGAAGCTGTCAGACGCTTCATGGAGCTGACTATAACTGTGTCATACTCTCTTTTTGTCATTACATCGTATCATGGGTGTGGGGTCGTAAAGGGGTTAACTGGTAACCTTTCCTCCCCCTTTTTTCTGTTGGTCAGGGGTAAACCCACCTGTCCTTCAAGGTTCCTGTCACGTTGCGGTTCGGCACGTTACAGGGTGAGGGGGGGGGGGGGGGGGGGGGAGGGAGTTTCCTGGTCCCACGGCCTGGAATATTGGGCGTGTGCACTGCAGAAATTCCCCCGCCATAGAGTACGTCACTGTGCGCGTCTCTGTTGGTAGGACTTCCGTGTGCTGTTCAGGTCCATGTGATGGATCTGTTTCGGGGGGTGGTCAGGGCTCCTCCTCACCAAGCTCCTATTCGGGTTCTTCTGTGAGTTGGGACTCTCCTTCCGTGTGAGGGAGCCTCCTTCAGAGTACAGAGCCTCCTCCTCAGATTGTCAAGGTGAGTGGACCCTCAAGAAGGAGTCCTACTCTATTGTGTATGTATTCGATTCAATTCGATTATTGAGTGTGTATGGGTTCAGTGCCTCCTCCCCGGAGAGCCCTAAAACCAATTTTTTTACATGGCTCAAGGTGCAATATATTCTTTTCAATCTGTACAGCTCGCGTGGGAAGTCTCTCTGGGGATTCCCGTCTCCTTCCTATGGGAGGGTGGTGGGATGTAAAAATGTGAAAAACTTTTACCCCCGGCTGTGTAGACTGGGATACATACTGTTGGTGCTTCCTTCTTTTCTATTAAAAAGAGTTGGAGTTAGGAAGTATCACACCCCTCTTGTCGTTCCCCTGGGCGCCTTGGGGATTCAATGACAGGTCTAAATAGCCTGTTCATTGATGTGGGTGTGTCCCGACGCACGTATAGTGCTAGCTCGGGGTGTTCTGTAAACAGGCGACTGACTGGCATGCCTTGGTTGCTTGAGGTTAAAATGGCGTTTTTATAAAGCAACTGGGATGGAGGTTTTTCCTCTTCCGACGACCAAATCCGACGACCTGGTTTGGTTATCGACGGATTCTCGTTCATATCTGGGGGATGATGACGGAATGGATCTGAACATATGTAGAGGGGTCTCACGCCCTGGGGGTGGGCCACCGGGCGCGGTTCGCCCGAACGTCTGGGTGGCGCCTTCTTTTCATGTTTAAGATCAACGCGCATATCTGCCACTTCTCCTGGAGTAGGCATGTCAGCGTGGTTAGGGCACGGGACTGGTTCTGGTCCCGCTGGTCCGGATCAGTTGAACCCGTTGTCCGCCGGGGATGCAGATCTGCTGTTCTGGTACCCTGAGGGACTTGGGCTTTTTTCAGGGGGAAAAATGCCAGGTCGGTCCGGGTGTCACAGGGTTAAGCGCTATGGAGACCCTGGTTGGGTAAATTTTTTACTCAGCACTGTTGTAATGGCTTACGGCCATGCCAACCTGTACACGCTCGATCTCGTCAGATCTCGGCCGCTACACAGGTTGGTCCTGGTTAGTACTTGGTTGGGAGACCGCCTGGGAATACCAAGTACGGTGTGCTTGGGGCTGGTTCTCCATTCTTTTTCGCTCCTCTCTCACGCATGGCGAAGAGGGGCCTGTTGGGGTGGTCTTTGACCTCCTCTGGTGACCCTGTGCTTCCCGTATCGCCGGGCCCGGTCCGAAGTCATGTTTCGTCGACCCGTAGGCCTGGGTTAACCTATTTTTGAAAACTGAAACACTAGCCGGTGTATACCCGCAGGTGTGTTTTGGAGTTTTTTTCTTGAGGGGTTATAGGAACAACCACCGCATTGGGTAACACCAAGGTGGTTGATTCCCTGGTGTGTTGGAGCAGTGTCAACTCCCGGGTTCACCGGTTGAGGGTGCCCCTGCACGTTCATGACGTCTGCCAATCGTGTCAGCCTTCTCTGCCTCAACCCCTCTGGGTGGGTTTTTTTTAAATGGAGGCTTGGTCATGCAACAACGCCAGCTTCCGCCCCTACCGCCGGGGCGGCTGTGTTCAGCTGTCCCCTCTGGCGCCTGTCTCGTCCGCAGTCTCCAGGCTAGGGTTAACAGCCTGTTGCCTGGTTTTTCCCCGGTGTGCTGCCTGCTTCCGTTGGTTAACCTTTTTTGTGTGCTTACGGCCATGCTGACTGCCTGTTCTGCAGGGTCAGTGTGCCAGGCGGTGTACTATTGGGGGGACAGGGCCCGCTCGGCTGAGGGGCCTTTGTCCAAATATGCTGGCGATGTGGGGGGCGGGGTCACTAAGTGCCCACCTGGTGGGGTCTTGATGCTGGCATCATGGACTTCTCCGGGCCCCCGTTCCAGGGGGTCCAGTCCCTTTGGTGGGTCTGGGTCTTCCTTCGCGCTCCGCTGCTACGGCCTTGCCACGGGGTTGGGTTTGCCCTTGACCCCGTGATTCTGGGGGCAGTAACGAGGTTGTTCCTCCGTTCGTTCCCGGGTGGCATGCGGGTTGTGCGTAATGTGTAGTCGTGGGGTCAAGCCACGGTCTGCTCACCCTGTGCGTTTAGTTGCTTGAGTGCCTCTTCGCACGGTCGGGTCCGTCGCCCTCCCGTGAAGCCCCCAATAGGGGGGGAGCCCTCCATTAGGGGGGGTCAGGGGGGCTCGGTCCTCCCTGATCTGATGGCTGTGGGGGGCCTCAGCGGGGTACATTTGTCGAGCTTCTAGCTCCCGCTCAGCTCCTATTATGCAATGAGACGCTGAGCGGGAGCTAGTGTGATACAGAACGTTAGGTTATGACTATAACCAAGTTCTGTTAACACTAGTGGACGCTCAGCGTCTAGACGCCGCTGCAGCCCTTGATTTTTCATTGTGGTGAAATTTGTTGGGAAGGAGATGAGTGTGTGGCACCACCCCTGCTTATGTAGGTAAGCGGATGGGGGTGTGGCCAGATGAATGCTGGCATTTAAAGGTACATTTAGAAATGTATTCAGTATATATATGCTGAAGCGAGATATATGCAATGAGACGCTGAGCGTCCACTAGTGTTAACAGAACTTGGTTATAGTCATAACCTAACGTTATCGTACATCTAAGTTAAACAGGGAGAATGCTGCCATTTCCCTTTGGCTCAGATCTGAAATTAAATGATTATAACAGTGTTGATAATTGTAAGGAAAAATTATATTGATCTAGGACCATTGGGTCTCACTCTGGTAGTCACTGCTTTTCCATGGCTGTCCCTCTTTGAGTCTGAACAATGTGCAATGCAGAATAATGTATAATTGCTCTAAGATATCTAAATTGTGTTGTATTATATTATATGTTATGTTTTGGTAAATACATGCACACACGCACGCACACTATAATGGCCGCTACCTAGGTGTCATCTTGTTTGGGGAAGACGTTTGCCCCGAGCCGTTGCCACTAATGTTGTGTAACAGCGTGCTGAAACTACTACTATTGTGTTTGCATCAGACTTTTGTAATTCTTCCAATTGCAGTCCATGGAATATACGCTTGTGAATGTGCCTCAGACTCCCAAACACAAGCACAATAAACTGGCAGGGTCATGTGTTCAACAAAAGGCTGATACTGTATTTCACATTGAGCGAATTCACAAAGAATGGATTGCACGGTCCGCTAATAGCACCCTTAACTGCGTGTGATTTGTGCGCGCTATGTGCTCCGTCTTAAGGACCTATTCACTAAAGATATTGCGTGAATGATATACTAGCGCAAACACACCCATACTGTGTGCAATTTGCTCCTTATATCTGGCAGCGCAGTTGGCTCGCAGAGCAGTTTGCTCCGCAATTTGCTATTTGCTCCTGATATGGTAAAATAGTATAAATATTGCCCATGCAATAGTATGCATGTCCTAGGACAATGGCAAACAGAAAATGAAAGCATTGATTCTCTGGTCATTAATTAGAAGTCCTAACCGATCAATAGCTCTTTGTTTCTATAACAGATAGACATAACAGTATTTTTCACCATTGTTACGATTTGTTTGATAGGTGTGTTGGACCCAGGTGCAGTGCAGAACGGATAGACGAGAGGCAGCTGTTGATTCTTAAACAAGGTTACTGTTTTATTTGTCGAAAAAATGAAAGGCGTACGCGCCGACAACGGCGAGCAAACAAAAGGGGAGTCTCCAAAAAGAGGGAAAGCAAAGGGGAGAAACATGCAAAAGCACAAACAATAAACTGAACTACAGACAGACAGAGAAAGGGGGAAGTGTGAAAATCAAAAATAACTAGAGTTGTTCCGATACCAATACCAGTATCGGAAATGCCGCCGATACTGCCTAAAATGCTGGTATCGGTATCGGCCGATACACGTGAATTGTAGCCTCCGATCCCATGATGTAATCTATCGCCTGCCGAGTCCTGCGGAGAGTGAGGATTATAAAATGAACATGTTTTAAAGTGTGATGCTGTGTCATTTTAACAGCAGATACACTTTCTTAAATTCCATTGTCCCCGACAGTGCAGTGTGACGGGGAGCTCGGACGGGATGTATTTTGCTGGTGTTATGATAGCATTAGCTGGAAAGATAGCTAGTTGGAACAACATCCGCTTTAACGTTACATCAAATCAGATGATCGCCTGTCCTTTCTCCAGGACCTAACACTGTCCGTGACCGTCTATCAACAATAATGCACCCACGGTGAATTGTATAAGTAGCTACTGACTAGCGTTAGCTGACTATTACTAACGTTATCAAATGTCAATGCGGGAAGACGAGCTAGGTCAGTTAGCTTAGCTTGATAACGTTACCGTGTCTAAAGTTGGTGCTATTCATAATCCAGCAATAATGGCTGCAGACCTGCAAGCAAAGTACAGCAAGTGCCAAAGGATAAGAGTCTGAGGCGGAGTTTCAAAAGAGAATGTTGAATATTTATTTTGCATCAAAAATCACAACATGAACGTTCTATCTGCCACTAGCTTACAGACTGAATAGGGTATATCTGCAGAGCCACTGAGTAGCGAGTGCAACACCGTTTAATGTCCGTGTGGATCATTGGAGTAGGGTATATCTGCAGTGCTGCAGCCCATACTCATTGATTAATGATACTAATACAAATCTATACAATCACCTGTTGTTGAATAAATACCATTACTTTCTAGTTATGACTAAAAAAACAGTATAACAGTATCTGTTTTAAAAAAAAAAAGTATAATTTTATAATTTTTTTTTTTTTTTTTTTTTATGTATGCACTGGTATCGGATAAATATCGGTATCAGCCGATAAGCTTAGGTATCGGAATCGGATCGGAAAGGGAAAAATGGTATCGGAACATCTCTAAAAATAACCTCCATCAATATAAGTTACAACAACAACAACTTGTCTCCAAAAATAGGGAATGCAAAGGGGAGAAATCAAGCCTCCAAAACATGCAAAAGCACAAACAATAAACTGAACTATAATTAGGAATGTCCCCCGGACCCCGGTTCTAAACGGGAACCGGTACTAAATTAAAGAAAACCGGAGTATTGATAAGCTCCGACGTTAACGGTACTGCTATCGATACTCTAGAAATTATTATTACTATGAGTTTTTTTTCCAAGGAATTTAAACGTTGCAAACTATCTCTCCTCTATCTGTCTCTGCACGAGAAGCGAGCCGCAGCGAGCCATTATTACTCACACTCTATTTCTATAGACCAGTGGTGCCCAACCAGTCGGCCGTGATCGACCGGTAGATCAATGACATGCAATATAATTGATGCGAGCAATGTTAGCTGCTAACTAGTACTAAATAGGCTAAGCTAACTAGCGTTAGCCGTTAGCTTAGCTTACCGTTAACCATGGAAAACGCTCAAAGCGGACTCCACAATACCAGTTCCATTCGTGAGAAAAGGGGGTGGGTTATATTGACAAGGCTTGACAACAGAGGTTCAAATATAACTTCATATTTATTGGTTATTTCCATCACCGTGTGTTAAACTCTTCCTGTGTTTACATTCGAGCGTGACATCATCGCCTACGGCAAGCTTACACGCTCAAAACACAAACCGTAAACAGAACCCGGAGCACACCAAGACACACAGCCTCTACTAATAACATGGAGTATTGAACCGCTTTTAACAGCTGGTATTGGGTGGGACATTCTGATTTAAGAACTTTCTAAATAAAATAGAAAGTCCCAAAATAGTAAATGTATCTGACTGCTTGTATCAATTGATAAAAATAAGTAGCCATGTGCAGTAATATAGTTATATAAAAGAATAATAAAGCAATGTCGATTCTGTTCTTAATAATTTTTTTATTTTTTTTCTAAATAAAAAAGAACCGATAAGAGTATCGATAAAGTACCGAACCGTTAAGCACTATCGATAAGAGTAGTAGTATCGATAAAATCCTAACGATACTCATCCCTAACTATAATAAATGGGGAAAGCAAAGGGGAGAAAACGGCATCTCCAAAACACAAAGAAATAAACACGATGTGCGACGGTGCTACATAAGCACACAGTCGAAAAGGTAAAGACACGGCAATTACTATACATGGCGAACAAACTTATCCTCCGTGGCAAGGAGCGGTAAGGCTTTAACAATAATGCATATTAGTACTCACTGTAAGGTTCAGTGATCGACTGACAGTCTCAATAGTAACCAGGAAGAGCATATAAAGCCAATCTAACTAGACACACCAGGTACCAATGAATGCAATCAGGGCGGATAGACAGGTTAATTACCATCAGGTAACGCTAGGGCTTGGCTCCCTGAGGAGAGCAAAACCCCAAACGTTACAACAATTTGTATTTAGTTTATTTCGTAATGTGTAGAGCTTTCTTAATTTGTATTTTCATGACACAATTGCATCCTTTCTTTTTGTCACAATTTTTGTCATTGCATTGGTTTGTCATGTAATCCCAAAAGGCTCATTTGCATAGAAAGGGGCAAATTTTTCGCCCATATTACCTCATTTAAATAGCAGCAAATAGCATGGACGCACAATGATGATGGCAAGGCAGTTAGCACGGTATGTCACCCTTGCACCCTGCAAGTGCTTTGTGAATAGCAAGGTTTGTTTTGGGGCTATTTGCACAGGCATAGCATCAGAAAAAGCTGTGCAATCCCTTTGTGAATTCTCCCCTTGGAGTTTGGATTTGAAATAAGTGTCCATATACAGGTTAAATTAGCAGCCACTTATTTACATAATTGTATTGCCTTGATTATTTTGTTTGTTTTCTAGTCTGATCTCCAATGTTTGTTTATTAAATGAAATTAAGTACTGAGATTTGGTGCTACAGTATATAAAACAAATATATTATTATAGTATTATATTTGTATTATTTTGTAGTTGTATGGGAGATACTTGAGCTTGTAATTTAGATAATAAACTAGTATTTGGTGATGGACTATTTCCGCCTAAATCAAAGCTATTCACTATATTTTAAGTCAATCCTTTTTCTGACTATTTGGTGATGGAGGGCAGCTACTTGATGAAGCTACTTGTTTCATATCTCAGAAAATGTTATGAATAAAACTGTGTGATGGGCTTTTTTTTAGAGTTGTTCCGATACCGATACCAGTATCGGAAATGCCGCAGATACTGCCTAAAATGCTGGTATCGGCGAGTACCCTCTAATTCTGCGCTCCGATACCATATGACGTAATTTATCAACAACACTGCGGTCTGCTGAGTGAGCATTATAAAACAGACGTGTGTTTAATCGACCGTGAATTAAAGTGTCAATGCCATTTGTCATTTTAACAGCAGATACTTTCTTAAAATGCCATCGTCCCGACAGAGCGCTGTTGACGGGGAGCTCTGGTGTTATTAGCATTAGCTGAACAGCTAACCGAAAGCTAGCGTTAACTAACGTTAAAGTTTTAGCTGTAATGTCACCTTGGCTAAAGTTGGGGCTATTCATAATCCAGCAATAATGGCTGCAGACCTGCAAGCAACGTACAGCAAGTTGGCACAGGAGTATTCCAAGGTAAATCACTTTTTCACCAGTAACGTTACATTGTTTCCATCTAACGTTAGCTCATGCTAGCTACCCTAGCTCACGCTAACGTCATCACTGATCTACCTCTCGCACACAATTAATGACATAATGCGCACAGCTAGGGCTGGGCGATATGACCAAAAACGTTATCGCGATAAAATTATAAAATTATTTTCATATAATTCGATATCGATAATTATCGTCGATATAATGTCCGTCAAGTTTAATTAACTTCTTATGCTGCTGCGAATGTCTCAAGTCGAGTTGATGTCGTCATCAGTCTGCGCACGTTAGCCGACAAGCGGAGTATCTCATGACAATAAATATGACACTAAAATACTCTCTTCCGCCACAATATATTGAAACGACGTCCACTGTATATCCCACACTACCATAAACGTGGCCTCAGAATTCAAAACACACACATACTCGGCACGTAAATATATAAAACAGTGCCGTGCAAGCTAGTTATCCTAGCCAGCCTGTTGGTTCTAAGCGATGTATTCCATGACAATGTGCTAAATATGACACTAAAATACTCTCTTCCGCCACAATATATTGAAACGGCGTCCACTGTATATCCCACACTACCATACACGTGGCCTCAGAATTCAAAACACACATACTCGGCACGTAAATATATAAAACAATGCCGTGCAAGCTAATTAGCCTAGCAAGCCTTGTTGTTGAGTGAGTCACTGATTGGTTGTTAGCTGTTGTGCGTAAGCACGTCATCACGTAACGCTGGTTGTTGTTAGTGAGTGTGTTGAGCCGAGGCTGAACGGAGCCAAGCTTGGAAAATCGATATATCGAAACTTTGCGACCACGTTTCATGTTTATTTCGAGGAAATAATTTATCGCGATAGTTATCGTTATCGTTTTATCGCCCAGCCCTACGCACAGCCATATCGGTGACAATGTTTAGCTTTTAGTGATGATAAGAGTCTGAGGCGGAGTCTCAAAAGAGAATGTTGAATATTTATTGTGCAAAAATCACAACTACTACTACAGTAGCTAACCTAAACGGAGCCTTGTGGAAGCAAGTGCAGCAACGTATAACGTCCGTGTGGAACCAATGTGCCAACAACCTTTCCGTGGGTGAACTCATTGAGATAGTTTTCAATTACTGATACTAATACTAATCTATACAATCACCTGTTGTTGAATAAATACCATTACTTTATAGTTATTACTAAAAAACAGTATATATATAAAACAGTAGCTGTATAATATATATATATATTTTTTTATATAATTTATATAATTTATTTTTTTATGTATGTATGCACTGGTATCGGATCAGTATCGGTATCGGCCGATACCCAAAGCTTAGGTATCGGAATCGGATCGGGAAGGAAACGTTTTTATCAGAACATCTCTACTTTTTTTGTCACACTTCCCCTAATCTGACTCTGCTCAACGTGGCCCTTCTTCGGCGATTGGGGTAGTTCTAAAGAATAGCCCAAAAAAAACATAAATGAACATTTGCAACAAGCCATTTCAATAATGGGAGACCCTGAAGATACAAAAAAATATTGTTGTGTTTTGTTCTACCTCAGGTAGGGGTATCTCAAAAACAAAAGCCTTTTTTGAGGACTTGCTGCTAGACTATAAATCCTGTGTCACAAAATGTCTGCCCTCAATAAAACTACAGTTGAGGTATGAAGTTCTTCGTCTGGTGTTGCTCCCTTATTCTCTAACGACTCCCCAGAGATCGCCCATATCTTGAGTAAACTCAACTTCACACACACACACACACACACACACACACACACACACACACACACACACACACACACACACACACACACACACACACACACACACACACACACACACACACACACACACACACACACACACACACACACACACACACACACACACACACCACAAACTTTTAAAACTCTTCACTATTAATCATAAGGCACCATTATGCTCCCTCCTGTGGGCTCCCCTGTGGCCTTATTCCAAGCAGATCATTGAGCTTGCGGGGCGTCCACCTGTGCTAGCTGGGTCCAACACAGCTCCGCTAGACTCCTCTACTGAAAGCCCTCCAGTCAGTGCTGAGCGTGGACCAGCGCCAGGGTTTACAGTCAGCGCTTGTTCTGAGACATGCTGGTGGAGAAAACGACCACGCTCATGAATACTTGGATAATTGGATTATTCTCTGCTGGACTGCTCTCCATCTATTGTCTCTCTCCCTCTACGTCTTTCTCTCTCTCCCTGTGTGCCTGTCCCTCTCTCTCCCCTTTTCCAACTATCTCTCTGTGTCTATCGGCCTGTCTCTCTCTCTCTCCCCTTTTCCAACTTTCTCCCAATCGCCTCTCTCTCTCTGTGTCTATCAACCTGTCTCTCTCTCTTCCCTTTTCCAACTCTCCCAATCATCCCCCTATCTCTCTCTCTCTCTCTCTCTCTCTCTCTCTCTCTCTCTCTCTCTCTCTCTCTCTCTCTCTCTCTCTCTCTCTCTCTCTCTCTCTCTCACCCCAAAGGACAGAGCAGAATGCTGAACAGAAGGACTGTAGAAAAGAACCAAGGCTACTCAGGCTTCCAAAACAAACCTTGGCCACCGTCACTGTACAACACCTGTGCCAGAAGCTGCTCACATCTGCTTTGCGTCTGCTGTTTCCAGGTGATTAGGACGATAGCACTATACTGTTAGCTAGCAGCTAAATGTGATGGTGAAGCTGCTGTTGTCTCACTGATAATAATTAGGCTATTTGTACCCCGCAGACCATGAACGTCTATTTAGATATGTTCATGTTCCTATCCAAATTACTTGGAATGCAATTGTAATGCCTAAATTGTAAGAACTAAACCCCCATACAGTATTCCATATGAATGCACTCAACATTCCAATCTACCATATTTAGATGAAGTTAATTGATACTTTATTAACCCTATGGGGAGATTATTCCTCTGCATTTGACCCATTCTAACCACTTCAGAGCAGTGGGCAGCCACAGGCGGGCACAGTGCCAGTGCCTTGGTCCAGGGCACTGATAACAGTGTACCAAGCATGCACGTCTCTTGGTGTGGGAGGAAGCCAGAGCACCCGGAGGAAACAGAGTTGAAGCTCAGGATGTTGTTGCTGTGAGGCTGCCCTGAGATGTAAAAACAATAAAGGACTTACTGTAAGTGGTTCCTTGTCTGAAGGATTAATTTATCTAAATTTGATCCCATGGTGCGACACTGGCTCTTGCTGAGAGGTCAGTCAAATTCTTATAAAAAAAAACAAGTTTGATCATGGGGATGGTAACACAGCAGACAATCTAATAAAGCACCACCTCTTCAGGGAGGAGGGTCATGTTTCAAACGGAAGTTGAACTCAAAAGCCAATCAAATTGCTGCCGATGGGAATTATTATCCCACTTGGTTTGACAAGAATTTCCACCCCGGACCCTCTCAGCAAGAGCCAGAGGTGTGGCCAGTGAAATGTATTTGAATTATGTATAATTTAGGTAGAAAGGTAGTTTAACAGCTACATTATTAAAAGAATGATGTCAATCTGAACATTGGAGAGCGTAGGCTGAGACTACTGCACCGAAGTGAAGTAGGGCTGTGACGATACTGTGCAGATTGTCCTGATTCTATGCCAATAAAATATGATTTTTAGGTCACGATTTGATTACATACGTTAAAGAGGCTATTTCACTTGATTAATGATTGGAGGAGGGCTTTAGACTTAAAATATTTAAATAATGTAAGAAAAAAGCATATATTATAAACATGATGATGTATACTTGTATATCTTCTCCCAACCCCTCAAAATCATCTTGCGTCCTCCTGAGCCCCGGGGTTAGAACCACTGGTTTAGACCATATATGATGGGGGGGAGAGGGGGCTTTGGAACGTAGATGTTTGTGAAGTTCAGAGTCTGTATCGAGATGGTGTGGTTGTGTTTCTGGACGCCTGATGTCACCTCTTCTACAGCTCGACTGGGACCCAACCTGTCAGACAACACAGTCATCTACAGAGACGAGCAGGTAACAACACTAAGGCCATGGTTACACTGCTGAATACAGAAACGTTTTTGTTGCTGAATGATTACGTTTGCTGTCCAAGTTAACCCTTTCTCTGCCACGCTTATATCCATCAATGTTTGATCACTGCCAGCTCTATTTGTCTATGGAGATGTTCACCTACTTTGCAGGGCTATAACTTTTTAAATTGTATTGCTAAATTGACATTACTATGGCCCATTCAACATCGATTATCTATCGTTCAGGATGTAGGAACGTTTTACTTTTTCATTCACACATTCATACTAAAATACCGTCCAGAGTATAAATATGTTTTTATCGTTTTCTGCAGTAATTCATAGAACGTGAGTTATAGCCATTTATGCATATATTAGATCATCAAATGCAGTTTGCTAGCGATAGACGTCAGATAAAAAATTTCAATTGTACAAGGTCCTAAACGTGGCCAACGTTAAATCATTTATGTAGTATGAGTGATATATAGATCAGAGCAGTTTGTATCGAAAATGGTAAAGAAAAACGCTGAAACTCACCCCAGTCTCCTCTTACCGTTGGGTTATGAGAGTGGAGCAAAAAGTTCGCTATTATGGGATGTTGATCTAGATGAACCATTTCCGGGTTGTATAATAATATATACGTCCAAATAACGTTGTTTATTGAGTTATGGCAACCGATCGATTATCCAGTGTGTCAAGATGGAGTCCCGCGAGCGATAGCGAGTGGCCGGACGAAATATGGGTGAGCACCACTTCCGGCCGCTCACTTCCGGTTTTGGCAACTCGCCGATCGGCCACCAGGTGGCGGTCTTGAACCGTTGGAGAGTTGAGAGGAGATCTACAGCACCCGTCAAGTCTCCGTGGGTGAAATATGATTGCCATGACAGATTTTTAAAATATTGATCTCAAAGACGCTGTACGACGTCATTGGCAGATTACGCATTGGCGGAGAATGACGTCGTAACACGTCATTGGCGATTAAAAGGTTAAAAAGAAACGCCGTTTTGGCAGGATAACGCGTTGTCCTACTGGCAACGCTGCAATTGTGTTTCCGTTTTGGATACTCGCCAAAACTCGCAGACAATGGTGCCATGTAATCTGCGTGAGCCGGATACCGAGCCGTTGTTGCTCAACGCCCATGCGCAGTAGAGACCTGCACGGTTATTTCCAGTGTTTACAGCAGAGCTGTCCCAAGGAACTGCGGCTACCATGTGTTGTCAAGTTATTGTTATAAGGAGCCCAGTCCAAGCTACAACAGTCTGCATTCCCTTAACAATTGTTTGTATTGAGCCGTATTGTATTGTACCCATTCTGCAATCTGTTAAATAAAGTTTGCATCCATTCATTCTGCTAGCATTAACGTTACCAAGCTGCTAGCCACAATGCTATACTGTTATACTGGAATATCCCAATCACGTTAGCACGTAAGCTAACAAAATCAGCAACGATCTTTTTGTGAGACTAAACTCCGCTCTTGGTGGTCAATTGTGTTGATGTTAGTTTTGTTTCATCAACAAATGAGGCAGAACACACAGTGAATGTATCCGTTTTGTTTATTGCACTTTTATTGCACTTTCTTTGCTGAAAAATAAATGCTACGTTGGCTAAATGGCTCACGCGAGGCATTTAAAGATGGTAGATTGTTGATTTTTTGCAGGAAGTGTATTGGCACATTCAACTTTTCTGATTGGTTGAAAATTGCCTTCATGTTTGAACTACATCGTCACCTACTGCCACCTACTGCTTTGGCATTGTACTACATGTATATACATCACTGTGCTCAGGAGGCAAAAACAATGTCTAACTTGCCTGCCATTACGTTGCGTTCTGAAAAGCGAAACTGACCCTGACAACGAAACGAAAACTGGCCATTAGTGTAACCGCAGCCTAAGACTGACTCACTCTACAGTCAGCCCGCCCCCCTCTCTCTCTCTCTCTCTCTCTCTCTCTCTCTCTCTCTCTCTCTCTCTCTCTCTCTCTCTCTCTCTCTCTGTTAGATTACAGACAGACAGACAGACAGACAGACAGACAGACAGACAGACAGACAGACAGACAGACAGACAGACAGACAGACAGACAGACAGACAGAGAAAGGGGGAAGTGTGAAAATAATAACCTCCATCAATATAAGTTACAACAACAACAACAACAACAACAACACGACACAGAGAGAGCAGGGTTGGGATGTGAAATCATAGACTCTAAATTGAGAGACACGCACGCTCAATGATGGGTAATTTGCAATTAATATCAGTAATTGAAGCAATTAACTTTGTTTTGTTGGGGAAAGCAAAAACCATTTAGGCACGCGTGCATGCACACAAGTAGGTCCACACACACACACACACACACACACACACACACACACACACACACACACACACACACACACACACACACACACACACACACACACATCCAATAGGTAGCACTACAGACACCACTGTTGCTGTATCTGGCTGTTCATTTAATGCACCTACTTAATGGGAAATGCTAGATCAATAAACAATTCTCTCTCTCTCTCTCTCTCTCTCTCTCTCTCTCTCTCTCTCTCTCTCTCTCTCTCTCTCTCTCTCTCTCTCTCTCTCTCTCTCTCTCTCTCTCTCTCTAGATTATTTTTCTCTCATCTCACTGTAAACTAGGCAATACCAATACAGCAGTCCCAATGCGGCTATCATTTATTTTATTGAATTTTTTTAATAATCAAATTTTATTTTCATATTTGAATCCCATGCCATCGAACGAAGCTTCGAAGCTTCGAAGTATTTAAGACAGCGCTATTAAATGGACTGTTATATCTTATTAAATTGTGGACATTTATTCATTCCCACTTATTAGACACTATTTCTGATGGTAAAATGCGCGTACAAAGCAAAATACAGAATTCTGAAATATTAAAAACAAAAAAAAAAACGGAATTTGGATTTTTTTTTAATGGAATTTGGAAAAAAAATTACCGGATTTCATATGGCTCTAACTGACGTCTCTGACACAGAGCAGGCTAAAAGCATCTTGGCCCTCTATTCTGCAAATACCTATTTTCATACCAGGCTTCTACCAAAGTGCTCTATCACACTGGAGCGCACCTCCCCCCAGAAAGGCGAATTTATTTTCTGCCTGCTGATATGTGAAGGCCTTCTATCAAAACAATACCAGACATAGACAAATTAATTTTGACACAGGGGTGGGAGAGGAAAAAACAAAAGCTCAGCCTGACACAAACCCATCTATTTGTCACAGTGGAGTAGGTTTCCAAAAATAGCCAACAATGACAGGTTCATTTTACACTGTCTTTCATGTTACTTTCTTACAAATGAGATGTGTGGAGGGGGGAGAGGGGCCGCGTCACCAAAAACCCATTGTTCTTCCAGCTCTACATAAACACGCCACTTCAGATGCGAAAACTAGGCCGTAATAAGGCGGCAACATTATTCTCGGGATGTGTTTTTTTTTTTTTTCTCACAAGACTGGCACTGAAATATAATTACCTTGATAGCATCTTCCTATAATGAAGCAAAGCCTTGCTTTCATCTCAGGAAGGAGAGAGTAGGGGACAGTGAGAGAGGGAGGAAGAGAGAGAGGGGGAGAGAGAGAGAGAGAGAGAGAGAGAGAGAGAGAGAGAGAGAGAGAGAGAGAGAGAGAGAGAGAGAGAGAGAGGACAGAGAGACAGAGAGAGAGAGAGAGAGAGAGGTATCTGTAAAGCATTCCCGGTAACTGGAGAAAGGTATTCCGTAACCTATGGTAACCGAGAATACCTTGAGGTACCAGGAATACCATGCCTAGGTATTCTTGGTTACCTAAATAGGTATTCCGTAACCTGATAGGTATTCACGGTAACTTTAGATATTGATATGTATTCCGGTGACTTGTGAAAAGGAGAGGTTACCAGGAATACCATTACCATATAGGTATTCACGGTAACTTATATGTATTCCGGTAATTAATTAATTGAAGCTAACACATCATGGAGGCCCAGGCCGTTAGCTACAAGCTACAAGCTAACAACACATCATGGAGGCCCAGGCCGTTAGCTACAAGCTACACACACACCCTACATGTGACCCCCCCATACATGTGACCCCCCCTACATGTGACCCACCCCCCCCCCCCTACATGTGCCCCCCCATACATGTGCCCCCCCCCCTACATGTTACCCCCCCTACATGTGACATGTGACCCCCCCTACATGTGACCCCCCCCCCCCTACATGTGACCCCCCCTACATGTGACCCGCCCATACATGTGCCCCCCCCTACATGTGACCCCCCCCCCCCCCCTCCATGTGACCCCCCCCTCCCAGCTCCTGTATCTTGTCTCATCAGGGCAGAGAAAGTGCTGACGAGACAAAACAGAGCAGAGCTGATTGAGATCAATGAAGATACACTGTGTTATCTCACACACACACATTCTGTACACACACATACTGTACACACATACTGTACACACACATACTCATACTGTACACACACATACTGTACACACATACTGTACACACATACTG
>NC_140177.1:72388039-72440539 GCF_963971535.1 Notolepis coatsorum | reverse complement strand
TGGGCGGTAAAACGATAACGATATCTATCGCGATAAATTATTTCCTCGAAATAAACATGAAACGTGGTCGCAAAGTTTCGATATATAGATTTTCCAAGCTTGGATATGAGCACACGCACTAACAACCAATCAGTGAAGGAGATGGCCGACAGCGAAGGAGACCCGCGGTGCACCTCTGGGTAGAGAGGTAGGACTCCAGTAGTAAACAAGGCGTGGGTGTGTGGCGTGAATTCTGAGGCCACGGTTAGAATAGTGTGGGGTATGCGGTGGACGTTGTTGCAATGTATTGGGGCTGAACGGAGTATTTTAGGGTGATAGTTAGTACATTGTCATGGGATACACCGCTTGCTCTGGCTAACTGCTAACGTGCGCGGACTGATGACGACATCAACTCGAGACATTCGCAGCAGCAAAACAAGTCTATTAATAGCCCGTCCATCGGCGCCGGGCATAAGAAGTTAATTAAACTTGACAGAAATTATATCGACGATAATTATCGATATCGAGTTATATGAAAATAATTTTATAATTTTATCGCGATAACGTTTTTGGCCATATCGCCCAGCCCTAGTGTATATACAGCGATGCTATTTGATTATGTTATGCCAGAGTGCATGGATATCACTCTGCTGTCATGCATAGTTCAGAGAGATTTGTTATTGGATATGTATTTAGCAGGGGAGAGAGAGAGAATGACAGAGAGAGAGACAGGAGAGGAGTGAGGGCCAGAGAAAAGGAAAGAGAGAGAGGAGAGGAGTGAGGGTCAGAGAAAAGGAAAGAGAGAGAGGAGAGGAGTGAGGGTCAGAGAAAAGAGAGAGAGGAGAGTGAGGGCTAGAGAAAAGGAGAGAGAGAGAGAGAGGAGAGTGAGGGCTAGACAAAGGGAAAAAGAGAGAGGAGAGTGAGGGCCAGAGAAAAGGAGAGAGAGAGAGAGAGAGAGAGAGAGAGAGAGAGAGAGAGAGAGAGAGAGAGAGAGAGAGAGAGAGAGAGAGAGAGAGAGAGAGAGAGAGAGGAGAGTGAGGGCTAGACAAAGGAAAAAGAGAGAGGAGAGTGAGGGCCAGAGAAAAGGAAAGAGAGAGGAGAGTGAGGGCCAGAGAAAAGGAGAGAGAGAGGAGAGTGAGGGCTAGAGAAAAGGAGAGAGAGAGAGGAGAGTGAGGGCCAGAGAAAAGGAAAGAGAGAGGAGAGTGAGGGCCAGAAAAAGGGAAAGAGAGAGGAGTGAGGGCCAGAGAAAAGGAAAGAGAGAGGAGTGAGGGCCAGAGAAAAGGAAAGAGAGAGAGGAGAGTGAGGGCTAGAGAAAAGGAGAGAGAGAGGAGAGTGAGGGCCAGAGAAAAGGAAAGAGAGAGAGAGGAGAGGTGTGAGGGTCAGAGAAAGAGAGAGAGAGGAGAGTGAGGGCTAGAGAAAAAGAGAGCGAGAGAGAGAGAGAGAGAGAGAGAGAGAGAGAGAGAGAGAGAGAGAGAGAGAGAGAGAGAGAGAGAGGGAGAAATAATCTGTTTCCGCTGAAGCCATATCTGCTACTCTCCTTGCACCGTTGTTTTTTAGGAGGAGAAAGTGGGCCATTGTCGAGGTCCCATTTTGTGTGTGTGTGTGTGTGTGTGTGTGTGTGTGTGTGTGTGTGTGTGTGTGTGTGTGTGTGTGTGTGTGTGTGTGTGTGTGTGTGTGTGTGTGTGTGTGTGCATCCGTACGTACGTGCATACACACTTGTGTGTCCACCAATGACCATGACAAAGTAGCATCTGTCGAGTGGGTGATGATTAAGTGTGTGTGTGTGTGTGTGTGTGTGTGTGTGTGTGTGTGTGTGTGTGTGTGTGTGTGTGTGTGTGTGTGTGTGTGTGTGTGTGTGTGTGTGTGTGTGTGTGTGCGTGCGATGTTCCCTCCTACCTCTGCAGCAGGACAAGCAGATGGATGCTATAGGACAGCAGGGAGCTCCAGCCTGCTAACATGCTAACAGTGTACCACAGCTCGCTATAGTCGTCAAGAGCGGGTAAGATATAAGCAGAGAGAGTATAATAGGGTTCCTTCCTCTCCAATGTTCTTTCTCTCTCTCTACTTCTCACTCTCACTCTTCTCTTCCTCTTTCTCTCGTTCGCTTTCTCTCTCTCCATGTACCTCTCACTTGCTCTCACGCCCTCTCCCTCGCCCCCTCTAGCTATATCTCTCTCCCGCTCCCTCTACCCCTGCTCCCTCTCTTTCGCTCTCCCTCTCTATCTCTCTCTCACCCTCTACCTTCATCTCTCTCCCACTCCCTCTACACCTGCTCCCTCTTTTTCGCTCTCCTGCTCTCTCTATCGCTCTCTCCCTCCCTCCCTCTCTCTTGTTATCTGCCTCTTGTTAACTGAACAAGTTTCCAAAAGTGCTACCACACGGCTCCACATCCCAGCTGCCTGCAGACACAGAGGTAGAAGACAGATACCGTTACGTCTCATGCTGTCAGAGACAATAGAAACATAGGCCCGGAGGCTCCAGCTGAAAAGAAGAAAGAAGAAGAAAAAAAGCATACATTGCAGATCGATGAAACGTGAGTGGAGTTTGTCGCTGAGCCGCGGGGGTAAATACTGCCGTCTAACGCGGCGTATCACAGTATCGTCATCACGACATTTGATTCAGAGCGAGATATCATCTACGCAGGCGGAAGATTCGCCACTTTGTAGTCAGCAAGCAAGAACATCAAACGAACCGAGCCCTTCTACACTGGGGTTTTGACTGTGATATGAGATGTATGGTACGCACACGCACACGCACACACACACACACATGTACACTAATACACACATATAGTACACACACGTACACCCGCACATATACACTTGGGACCACACAGCACATCTGTGATCAGACACGACCGGATGGATCTGCTTGAATTAGCATTAAAACTGTGCTACCTCAGAGTGATAAGAGGCAGGTCTACTTCTGCACATGGAGAGAGAGGGGGGGGGGGTTGGCGAGGGGAGATTGAAAGAGAAAGAGCAGAATAGAGAGGAGGAGAAACAAAGAAGAGACAGGTGGGAGAGATAGGTAGCGAGAGAGATGGAGGGAGGGTAGAGAGAGAGAGGTGTTGTGGCAGGGGAGAGAGGGGGTGGAGAGATGAAGAAGAGACAGGTGGAGAAGGTTGGAGAGAGATAGAGAGAGCAGGAGAGAGAGATGTAGGGAGAGTAGAGAGAGAGAGAGAGAGAGAGAGAGAGAGAGAGAGAGAGAGAGAGAGAGAGAGAGAGAGAGAGAGAGAGAGAGAGAGAGAGAGAGAGAGAAAGACAGAGAGAGAGAGAGGAGAGAGAGAGAGAGAGAGAGAGAGAGAGAGAGAGAGAGAGAGAGAGAGAGAGAGAGAGAGAGAGAATGAAAGGGTAAATGGTAGAGCAAAGCGTAAACTATATTTTGATATTGTCTCTCTTTTCTAATTGACTTATAAGGGCAAAGCAGTTTGTCTAGAAAGTGCCTCTACTCTACTTAGTCCTGGAGACTGACCAGGAAGCAGAGGAGGGGCGATAGAGAGAGAGAGTGAATCAGCTTAGAAGGAGAGGAGAGGAGTGAAGAGGGATGAGGGGAGGAAGGAGATGAGAGGGGATAGGGAAGCGGGGAGAATAGGGATGAGAGAGAGGAGGTATGAGAGAGTAGGGATGAGAGGGAGGAGGAGAGGAGAGAAGGGGTGCCAGGAGGGAGGGGGAGAGATGAGGGAGGAGGGGAGAGGGTGGATGGGAGAGGGGATGAGAGGAGGGATGAGAGGAGGGAGGAGGGATGACAGGAGAGAGGAGGGAGGGGGAGGAGGGAGGGGGAGGAGGGAGGAGAGGAGAGGGGGAGGGATGACAGGAGAGAGGAGGGAGGGGGAGGAGGGAGGAGGGAGGAGAGGAGAGGGGGAGGAGATGAGGGATGAGAGGAGAGAGGAGAGGAAGGAGGGGAGAGGAGGGATGGGAACAACAGACAGAAGGAACTCATTAACTTTTCTTTCTGGCAATAAAGCCTGGCTCACATGGCAATCCTTTGATTCCTTCATCCCTCCATCCACAGACTGACGCGCATGCACAAACACAAAAACAAACACACACACACACAGTAACTCACTTATGCACTCACTCACTCTCACACACACACACACACACACACACACACACACACACACACACACACACACACACACACACACACACACCGTCACACACACACACACACACACACACACACACACATACCACACTCATTCATGCACACACACACACACACACTTCTGAAAACAGCTAACAGTTTATAAACCTAAAACTGCATCCTCCAAAGCCTCTTGGCTAATTTTGGCTCTTGGCCCGTCACTATTGTATATGTCACTATATCTAGTATGGCCGGTGAAATAATCAACCAACCAACTTCACAAAGAACATATGTTTATTTGACGTGGCAGGGACTCATCTATGTACAGTAATTCAAATAAATGGCACGGCCATTTCTGTCATCATCATCCATCTCTCTGTTCACAGATGTGATTTCTAAGCACCGACAGTAAAGACGTTAAGCGTAAGCATTCTAGACTCAACTTCATATCATAAAGCAACAGCATGTGTCCTTCGATGAAAATCCGCAAACTTTGAGGACAGCCAAAGCATCATCTTGTATATTCTAAAAACACGAGAGAGCTTTTGTAGGATAAACATTAAAGCTGGCGCCAGGCCCAGGCCCCTGTTCCCTGTCTGTTATTGTTTGTAGGATGATTCTGCAGCGTCTGCAGGGGGCAGGGACGAGGCGGGATTGGAACGGTGGGATTCTTTAGGGGGATGGAGGGAAGAGGGATTGAGGCATTAAGCCTCTTCTGTATGAGTACATGAGTACACCGGACCCCAGGGGCTACAGGCAGTGAGGCTAATGTAAGCCGCATGGGCCCCTCCTCAGCTGTCATTAGTATGCACGCACACATACACACACGTGCAAATATACACATATCCAAAAAACACACCACAATCCAGTCCCTAATTCTAGAAACAAACACACACACACACACACACACACACACACACACACACACACACACACACACACACACACACACAGACAGACAGACAGACAGACAGACATACAGACAGACAGACAGACAGACAGACAGACAGACAGACAGACAGACAGACAGACAGACAGACAGACAGACAGACAGACAGACAGACAGACAGACAGAGAGAGAGAGAGAGAGAGAGAGAGAGAGAGAGAGAGAGAGAGAGAGAGAGATAGATAGATCTAAAAATATGTGTGCAAACAGGAAAAATCATTTACTCGCATAATGTGCGAGACGACGAGTGAAGATTACAAACTCAAAACTTAAAACTGCGGCTAGGTTTCGTAATCACGCCACTGCCCCAGGTGAGAGCAGTGCGCGTGATTACCAAACCAAGACGCATTTCTCGGAGACACTCTCTGATTGGCCGACGCCTGTTTCTACACTGGTTACTTAGGCACTCTTCGAAGTTGGTTACGGTTAGAGTTTGTCTTAGAGTGTGACGGCAAGTTCTTTCGACGGTTAAGCTTAGGCACTCTTTCGAAGTTGGTTAAGGTTAGAGTTTGTCTTAGAGCCGCCCTACTCTGCTTCTGATTCGCAGACTGTGGGTGGGGGAATGTGATTGGACCAAAGCAAAGCAGAGGCTGAGTCACACACAGACAGACACGCTCCAGTCGACATGCATTGCAGACAGGGACGCTGCTTTAGAGAGAGCGGAGAATTTCGACTCGTAATGGGTATGAAAATGGTTAAAATTCATTGAATTCAGCTCAATTCGATTTCAAATGGCACATAGTCTTTTTTATTATGTAAAACAGTATAACAAAACCAAAAACGATCGGTATCGGCAGTGTATCGGCAGATATGGCTCATAGACGATCGGTGATCGGTATCGGTGGCAAAAAACGTGATCGGGCATCCCTAATTAATGAACTATTATTCAATAGCATTTCAATTATAATGAATTAAATAATTGTATAAAGAATGTTCCATGTTCTGTCATCTAATAATATATTCCATTACCTTTCCTAGCTGTATCAAGTCAAAATGTTGGTATTGTGACTAGGGATGCACCGAATGGGAAATTCTTGGCCGAAACCGATACCGAAAATAGGAAACAGTTGGCCAAAAACCGAATGCCGAAAGGCCGAAAATGATTCATAGAATAGAATTTTTTTTTACCAATGTTGTTCAGCTACCTGATTATGGAAAAATATATGATTATGGCAAAACTTAACTTAAATAATAAATAATCACTATTATGGGTCCATAAAACATTTATTCAGCACTTCTGAATGCATACAGTACATTAATTCGAAGTCAAGTGGCGGACATCTGTGCTCTACTGAGCGCACCTTTCTAGTCCGCAGATTAATGTGCTCTCTTGACTTTGGCACAGTAGACGCGCGACGTGTATTCTCGAGAATGATAATAATAATAATGCTCTTCAGATTATATTATCAACACAGACAGCGTCAATGTGAGAAACACAATCCCCCCCTCTTAAGTTAACCGCGACGGGCATATAGTAAATAAGGATATAAACTAAAGCATGTTAAAGACGCATTTATTGGACGCGTTGCGCGCTGAGTTTCCATAGAAACAGCGCCACACATAGAAACAGCGCGCATGTAATGACTGAAGCCACGTTTTGATGACATCATCACAACAACACGCATTAGGTTACAGGTTGTTTCTGTTTCGGTGATATATTTTCAGTGAAAAAACTCTTTCGGCCGAAAGCCAAAAGGCCATTTTTGGTCATTTTCGGCCGAAAACTTTCGGTGGCCGAAATTTCAGTGCATCCCTAATTGTGACAACACTACAACATACTAGGGGTGGGACGATACATCGATCCAGATCGATACATCGATGTAATTATCAACAATCGAATCGGATCGATGCAATGTAATAAGATCGATTCATATCGATACTCTTATTTTGAAAATCCTGTGGCGAGTCTCATATCCACCCAAGAACAACAGCAGTAGCTCTGTGTGTGTAGACGTTACAGCATAGCATTCTCCCTTTCTGTGTGTGTGTGCGCGCGCGTCTTTGGAAAGACCAGATGAGGTCAGAGGAGTTTGATGTTTAAATGTTATTTAAACATAAACAATATAATACATAATAAATGTAGGCCTATACATGATCATGCAACATCAACAAATTGTTGTAGGAACGGTTTGGGAGAGGGAGGTAGGGAGGGGTTTTAGGTTGAGTTTTGAGTTCCAAAAAATGGAGCTTAAAGTTTAAAGCTCAATATATCAAAACGTGGCACTTTACAGTGAACAGGAGGTCTATTTGTATTAAAAACAATAGATTGATTTTCCTTTAAATGTCTGGAAGAGCTCAAAAATACAAATGTCAAATGATATTTGTGTTACCTTTTTTTAGTTGATCTAAATGTTACTGATTGTGTTAAATGGGCATATGATATCATCTCATATCGATTGCAGGCACCTGAATCTAATCTAATCGTATTGTATCGTGAGAGACTTTGTGATATCGGCAAATATCGTATCGTTGTCCAAATAATCGATATCGTATCGTATCATGATGAAACTGGTGATTCCCACCCCTACAACATACAAAAGCAGCTTGACATGTTAGGGATTGTATGCGACCCCAATTGCACGACACAGACAGGTAATCAGAGTTAGCCAAAACAAAGGCATAATTTATTCACAACAAAAAAGCGGCACTGTCCCTTTAAGGGAGAACTCAAAATACACAGGTGAATCTTCAAGAGTCCATGAATGAAATGAAAGTTCTGAGTCTGGTCCTGTTCAGACTCACCAGAACACTTGCCGACGGGCAACAAAGCAGACAGGGGTCCATTAAAAAGGAGTGAGAACATCGGCATCCTCCCGTGTGATTATAGAGAGCGAAGACGATGTCTCACCAGGAGCGCGGCAGTTGATGGTAGCATACAGAGATGACCTGGCAATGAGTGGAAGGCAGTTGGCAGTACTTGTAGTCTCCCGACGAGCTGAATGCCAACCACTCTCAGGTGCGTGAGGTAGAATGTTCGGCACGCCCCCTCGTTGGGAAGCATGCAGTTCTTACCCAGCCCTCACATGACAACCGATATCCTTTGCGTCCAGTAGGCATGGGCCAATGTGTGATTTTGGTGGTATGTGCTATTTGCACAGATGTTTGGCCCTATGCAGCACGCACAGTATAATATGCAAGTAATAAATAGTTTGTTATTAAACTCTGTGTTACTTGAACAATTTTCACTGTGCTCCTAAATTTATTTGTGTGCTCCTACATTTTTATTTAGATTTTATTTATTTAAATGTTATTTAGGAGCACATGTGCTCCTTGGGAAAAAAGTTAGTGTAGAGCCCTATATTATGCAGACATTAACATTACGTTATCAGACATAGGGACGAAGACCAAGACAACCGCAGCCACAAAATGGCATATGGTAAATGTTTTATAATTTGTATGTTAATTTTCATCATAAAAATTCAGTGCCCCCAAAATAAAAAAAAAAGCCCCAGAAAATTAATTAAGGGGGGCAAAAATAGCCCTGAAATATATATTTTTTTAATTTCTAACCCTGACTGTGAGTGATTTGTAGTGCCAAATTTCCCTCGGGATGAATAAAGTATTTCTATTATATTCTATAATAAGAGAGAAATCGAAACCAAGCCTGAATAGAAAAACATTTCATATTGATTGACCCCAGCACTCCATCCAGTACAGTATGTACTATAGTATAGAGACCTGACATGACCTGTATTCAGCAGCAGTGGTCTGTTAAGCAGATGGATGTATTCATGTCCTCTGGGACTCAAACCTATATAGTGATGCCTACAACTGCTACTACTACTGCTACTACTGCTGCTGCTACTGCTACTATTATTGTTCTAATTTCATTACACTTTTTTACTGTGATGTGAACTTTGTCACTAACATTATTTAGTTGATCTTTCATTTGATTCACAAGCGTTGAGTATGCTGCATTATATTTTGTATGTTTGCATATGTTGTGTATTTGCACGGATCCCAGGAAGAATAGTCCTCACTACGGTAGAGACTAATGGGGATCGTTAATAAACAATAAACAACTACTACTACTACTACTACTACTACTACTACTACTACTACTACTACTACTACTACTACTACTACTACTACTACTACTACTACTACTACTGCTAAATACTGATGCTGCTACTACTACTATTGCTACTACCACCACCACCACCACCACCACTACTACTACTACTACTATTACTACTACTGCTAGTACTACTTCTACTATGACTACTACCACTACCACCACCACTACTACTACTACTACTACTACTACTACTACTACTACTACTACTACTACTACTACTACTACTACTACTACTACTACTACTACTACTCAGGGTTATAAAAAAAAAAAAAAAATCAAGGGCTTTTTTTGCCCCCCTTAATTGATTTTCGGGGGCTTTTTTTGTATTTCGGGGGCACTGAATTTTTATGATAAACGGTAGGGGTGGGACGGTTCACAAAATGGACGGTTCGGTTCGTATCACGGTTTTGGGGTCACGGTTTTCAGTTCGGTTCGATATACGTAAATTTTTATAAAAAAAAATGTAACACTCAAATCTAAACATGCTTCTCATTTATTAAAAAAAATAAAAAAGTTTACAGTGTTAGTGTTTACAGCCTTAAATAATGTTTGGCACACAAAGACCGAACTGACTGAAAAATATAGGCTACATTTGTAGTATTAACTTAGTGCAAACAAACAATATGCTCAGCCAGCACTAGACTTTCCTTTCTTTAATATAAACACAAAAAAACAATGTCAACCATGTTTAAATTCCCTGATTGTCAGTTCTTAATGGAAAGATTCGTGTTCTGCTTGAAATTATTATGTATCTGTCTACATTTATTTAGACTAACATTATTTAAATATTGAGTGCAACTGTGGTGGATTACGTAATTCGGTGAGTTGGAACTATCTATGGGTAGGCGCCGGGTCCCCACGGACATTTTAGTGTCACGCACCTTCAGCTCAGGCAATGTTATTATCAGCTCCGGTAGCTCCGGTAACGTTAGGAGGTGATGGCATGCAGTGGGAAAGCGGCAATAGTCCCGGTTGGAGTTAGTAAAACACAGTTGTATGTTAGCCTTCTTGGATGTTGAATAAACGCCTATCATTGTCTTTAAACACCCCGCCTCTCAGACTCCCATTTCCTCCTCTGCTAGCTAGTAGCTACGGTAACATTTCGTTGACTGTATTACCTCGCGGGCTGATTCTATAGGTAAAACGTGCGTTGTGTTGTACAAACTGCTAACGCTATGGCAAGATGTGTGTATGCCTATGTAATGTTAATGGCTATGTTTTTAAAGTCGTAATGAAGATTGATTTAGATTGTGCTTGCCATTTGTACACAAACTGACTAGCACCTGGCTCAGCTGCAGTGCTGCTGCTGCAGCAGCCAGTGCTCACCTCCGCCAAATGATTTTTTTTTATTTGCGCGTCATCTGAACCGTACGATACACAGACGCGCCATTACCGGATAAATATATATATATAATTAGTAAACTGTCGGGGGCATTTTGTGCCCCCCTTAACTGATTTTCGAGGGCATTTTGTCCATTTTCAAGGGCATTATGCCCCAAGCCCCCGTTAATTTCGAACCCTGCTACTACTACTACTGCTAGTACTACTTCTACTATGACTGCTACCATTACCACCACCACTACTACTACTACTACTACTACTACTACTACTACTATTAGGCCTACTACCACTAACTACCAAACAATATTCAGAGAAAATTATTAAATGTGATGTTATTTTATGTTGAGTAGAATAATAACCGACTGCATTTTGAGGTGAAATGTGATGTTTTAAAGAAGTTTATAACCAATAGTGATTTCTGCAGTGACATGGATGGTGTAGGTGCATGGTGCATGTGTAGAAGGGGTCACTCAGGTCCTGTTAGTTGCCGCTAGGGCTGACCTTCAAAGCTTTTTTTGGCAATCGAAGCTTCGGGGCCGAGCTTCGATTTTAATTCGAAGCTTCGGGGGGGGGGGGAAATAAAAAATAAAAATTAATTATAATATATATATATATATTTTTTTTATCTTATGTTGTGGGACTTGTACAGCACTTTGGTAAACTTTGTTGTTTTTAAATGTGCTCTATAAATAAAGTGGATTGGATTAATTAATTAAGTAGCCCCTTTCGTGACTGTGACGCAGCCAACAAGGTTTCACTCGGCTGCGCAGTGGGGCTGCTCTCACAGCCAACGACATGACATTACATAATTATGTTGCAACCTTCGTCTATCAAGCAAACAATTATATTATATTTAATTTATTATTTATAATTTATAATTATATCAGAAAATGCACCTACAAAAGCAGATGATTACAATTAAATTAGCCAACTTGGTAACACATTAGTCATAGCAGCATAGGCATAGCCTTATTAGTGTTTTGTGTGGCGTGGATATTCCCTTGGAGATGCATTTTGGAGGCAAAAAAAAGAAAAAAATCTTTTTTTTTACACTTTTTTTTTATGTTCGAAGCTCATGCCATCGAACGAAGCTTCGAAGCTTCGAAGTATTTAAGACAGCCCTAGTTGCCGCTACCTAAACCGACTTCTCTTTAGATAGACATTAGGAAGACATTATCTCTCTCTCTCTCTCTCTCTCTCTCTCTCTCTCTCTCTCTCTCTCTCTCTCTCTCTCTCTCTTTCTCACTCATTAGTTATCCATATATCTCTCTAGGCATCCCCCAACACGCCTACATCTACACACAGACGCACATGTACTCATAGACACTAGGGGTGTAATGGTACGTACTCGTAACGAACCGTTTCAGTACAGGTCAGGACCTTCGGTTCAGTATGTGCTGTGTACCGAACGAATGCAACTAGTAACGGAACACACGTGCAGAACTTAATTTAGAACTCCAAGTCCCCCCCTTCCCAAAATATAACTTGTCGGATGTTATTTGTACAGCCCACGCACACCACTGAGAGATTACCTGTAATTTTGCATAGCCTCATAGTAGGGGTGGACGGTATGGTCTAAAATGTATATCACGGTATAATTTGAAGCATAGACGGTAACGGTATATATCACAGTATCAAGGTTTCCGTTAGAACTTTTTTTTCCCCGGTCTCCGTGTCCTGCAAGATTTCAATCTGCTGGACAAATGGGGGAAATTCCGGTCAGAGTTTATTGAGCTTAAAAACAATTGATAGGCAGGCTATATAAAGAATGACATCCTCAAGGCATGTAGATTTATAATATTTTAACTTAAAACTAGGCTACTTTTGCGTATACAGTCATTATATTCCAGATAAAATAAGTCCCTCGAGACTCCGTGCTGCTCCCAACGAAGCGATAAACGAATCCCAATAGTATGCAACTGCAGAGCCGCAGAGCCAGCAGCGCTTTCAGGTCTGGTCACAGGCCCGCTCAACAGCGCCACCCACCCAACGGCTGAATTGCCAATGGCTGAATTGGAGTATTGCACTGTGTGGGCACAGCTCTGCGGCTCTGCAGTTGCATGCTTCTCGCAAATCCAGCATCCAGCTCCCACTGCCTAACCCAAATTAATTTCGACATCGCTTCACCAATAGTCGTTATCAGAACACTACACACATATCATAATGTTCACAGCAAACTGTAGTTGATCACCAGGTATGTTTTATTAACGTAGGTTGAATAATTCATATAAGAAAAACAATAGGGAAATCTCTCTTACCTTTCTCCACTGGTTAAAAATGCCAGGAACTGAAATTGAAACTTGCTGTGCGCCGCGCGTGATATGTGTTTATTATGAAATGACAATTGCGTGTTGACACGGCCACTGCGCGAAGCCTCTGTGCTCCTAAATAACTTTTTCCAGTTCGCACATATCTATTATCTATGACTAATTCTATCTATTTTTAGGGGCAAATTCAAGTGAAATAGTCGCGCTGTGGTTACATGATGTCATTGCTATTTTAGAGCTGCTCTACCGGTTACAAGGTATAGTCAAAATCCATACCGTAGAGCAAATTCATACCGTTTATACCGTATACCGTTTATACCGTCCACCCCTACCTCATAGTATGGTGAACGCAAAGGACAAGCCAAAGCTAGAAGACCTACCTACCAAGCTACCATACGCACATACATCTACACACATTCACACTCACATGTAAACACACACACACAGACACACACACACACACATACACAGTCTCACTTAGGTACACGTTAGGGATGGGTACCGAATTAGGTACTTTTAAAGGTACCGACCGAATCACGTCGGTACTACCGAGTACCGATTCACGTGAGATCCGTCAGTGGCACATTTCGGTACTGAAAAAGAAAAGAAAAAATTTGGTTTACCACGAGACGAAACCTATGAAGTGTGCCGCACGTTCACGTCAATGTTCACTTCACAGGGACAATATACGCTTACCTAGGATTTGACTTGATTCAACAACAAAGCAGTCGGGGCAATGGCAAGCCGAAAACGGTTGAAAGTGTGGTTATTTGAAGTTTGGATTTTTTTTTTACAACTGAGGTAGATAGATTACATTTTTAGAGACTAAAGTACCAAAAAAAAGTACCGGTACTGGTATCCAGGGCTGTACGTTAACTTTTTTTGCACATAGCACTGGTGCTACAGAGGTTGATAGTTTTGTAGCACAGGCCAAAATCTTGTAGCACAAGTATAAAACTTGTTATATTTGTAACAGTCACAAATGTGCCTATTGTATTTGTGTTATTTAGTTGCAGTGCCATGTTTGGCTGTCATTTAGTATATCGCCATGTGTTATTATTACTATGATACTCATATGCTATTTTCAATTAATATCATAAACAACATAAGGAATATTAGCATAATTTTGAGTGGACTGAAGGAATGAGTCAGCGTTAATAGTTTTAAATGCAAATAATTTATTGAAACATAGAAGTGGGGTCGGTTGGGACACACACACACACACACACACACAATGGGGGACCCTGATGTAAACAAGACAAACGTCTTTCTCAGGTCTGCATCCCCTTAACAATTGTGTGTATTGAGCCATACTGTACTGTACCCATTCTGCAATCTGTTAAATAGAGTTCTCATTCATTCATTCACACACACTGTTTCAACTCACCACCCCCGCATCATATTGTAGTCTAGTCTGTCTTCAAACTTCCACTCCTCTCGAAACTTGTTTATTTGAATATCAACATTATCTGTCCATCCTCAGTTTACTATACTCCTGTCCTGACTAGTGACTTCATCATCTTTCCAAACGCACGCACGCACACACACACAGGGAAGGGGAGAGAGTGCCCCCCCATTTCCCTTTCCACACTGTGTCTGCTGGCTCTGCCTGTGATCAGGATTAGCTTGTTAGCTTGCTAACGTTGTAGTGATTGTAATGGTACATAAACGTTAATTTCGGGCGATGTGCGCATAAAGGAATGGCGACGGTGCAAAGCATGTAGATGCATTTGACCCGTTGCGAGAAGAAAAAAACACCACGGACTTATTTCGGGACGTGTAGGCGCACTGCTGTGTTAACGCAGCAACCGACCAACGCGCTGCTCTGCTTGCAGAAGGCGCACGGATAGGGCGGATATGACTCGTCGAGTTGTCACAAGAGTTTTTTCAAAATAAGATTATCATATGCACCTGAACGTTGCTAGCTTTCGGAGCCTAGCTGGAGCTGCGCGTGGGCAGAAATGAGACCCGCTACAGGATTTTCAAAATAAGAGTATCTATATGAACCGAATCCCTATCGCACCAGTGCTACTGAAGTAAATCCATCCATCGCACAGACCGCTGTTGCTGTAGCACGTGCGAGATATATGTCGCACTGTACAGGCCTGTGGTATCGGTTCAAATGTGAAAGGTACCCAACCCTACACGTGCACACACTCATGCTTACACACACACACTCATGCTTACACACACACACACACACACACACACACACACACACACACACACACACACACACACACACACACACACACACATACACACACACACACACACACACACACACACACACACACACACTCACAAAATCCCATGCCAATGAGAGGGACCAGGGGGCTGTTCTGCTTTCAGATGATCAAACCCAGGTGTTGTGTGATGAAGAGGCGTTTGACAGCAGTGACATGCTGAAGACAGTCTCCTGAGGGATTACTGCACGTTATCCTACCTATACTTACCGACCTACCGCGCACCCAGTTTCCCCCTCCACCTCAATCGGGCTGCCTGCCATTTTGTGTCACACCAATCCTCCAGCAGAAAGATAAAAGGGATTTTTGATCAAATAGATCTGACAAATATATGATGCAATCAGGCTTCTATGCTTGCAAAGTAAAAAATATATATAAAAAGTTTGGTTGTTGTTGTATAATAAGAAAAGATGTGCACTGTTGTTCCAGTACTGCATTTTGGATGTTGTGATTTTTCAGGCACAGACTACTGCCGGTATTCCATCTCATCTCATTTCATCTCATGGTTATTGTGCCCCCCCCCCACCCCCAACCCCATTCAGGGATATGATATTGCTTAGGGGTAAGCATGGAAAACATTAGCATTCTAGAATACATTATAGTGGTGGTCCCCACAGGACCCACGGTCGCATTGATTATGAGTAACCGCAATGTATTCAGATGCTGCTCTTCCTCTGATCACAAACAACATGCCATCAGTGCACCCATACCCTCCTCCACACACACACAAACACATATATTATATATATAATGTACCACACACACGTACAGACATTCAATGTGCCTTGTTGAAGCAGTCTCACCCCCTGCTGTGTAGCAGGTGTCATAATGTGATACACCTCCCCCACCTAGCACACTGACGCACACACACACACACACACACACACCTACACACACCAACGCCATACACTCCCACACACATCTTCAAAGACAGCACTGTGAAGCAAAGGTGACAGGTCGTTGGCAACAAGCCCATCTCAGCAAATGTAGCGCTAATTGCCCTAACCCAACATTGGAGCGCAGCATGGAGCCAACATGGAGTCCGTATGGAGATCCTACTGAGCCCAGATGGAGTCATGTCCATGTCCTCAAGGGGCACACAGGTACAATACTGGTAAATATGGATATCAACAATGTGGGGACACATGGGTTGAGGATAAAGGGGAACGTATAGACAGACAGACATGCAGACATGCAGACAGACAGACAGACAGACAGACAGACAGACAGACAGACAGACAGACAGACAGACAGACAGACAGACAGACAGATAGATAGATAGATAGATAGATAGATAGATAGATAGATAGATAGATAGATAGATAGATAGATAGATAGATAGATAGATAGATAGATAGATAGATAGATAGATAGATAGATAGATAGATAGATAGATAGATAGATAGATAGATAGATACTGTAGATAGATAGATAGATAGATAGATAGATAGATAGATAGATAGATAGATAGATAGATAGATAGATAGATAGATAGATAGATAGATAGATAGATAGATAGATAGATAGATAGATAGATAGATAGATAGATAGATAGATAGATAGCAAGAAAGAAAGACAGGCAAATAGATAGATAGAAAGACAGACAAATAGATAGATAATACAAGTATCTGTATGTAACATGGCTTACATATCAACGCCTTATGTACTCAGCAGCTTGTGTTCTCCTCCTTGTTTAGTGGGGAGCGGTGCACACAGAAGCTGGTTGTCAGCGACAGCTGATCAGAGAGGGGGACAGATTTGAGTTTGACACCTCTAATGATCTCTGCATCTGACTGACAGGCTTAACAAGACACAACAGACTGAGCTGGACTCCAATTCACACTTTCCACTCCACCCACCCCCCCACCCCCCCACCCCCCCCCCACACACACACACACACACACACACACACACACACACACATACTGTATGCAACACACTAGGGGTGGAACGGAACACATTCAAACCATACACCGTTCGGCACAACCTCCACGGTTCGGGGCATGGGTGTATTGTTCGGTTATAACGGTTAGCCTCGAGCTAGGCTAACGTTACGTTAGCCACAAGCTAACTAACTTTAGCCGTGAGCTAGCGTTAACTAACTTTAGCCGCAAGCTAACCGTGGAAACAAACGCTCACAGTGAAGTGACTACACAACGCCAGTTCCATTTGGGGAAGGGGGGTATATTGACGAAGCTTGACAACAGAGGTTGTGTCTGTCTGTCTAAAATAACGAGCCAGGAGGCGTGTATCGCTTCCGCAACGGAATTCGGTTTCCTGGTTCCTCTGATTGGCCGCGACCCCCACGTGACCCGCCCCCCTATCCACCGCTCTGCCGCTGCCGCGCGCGGCAGAGAGCGGCCGCGGACTGGCTCGCTTCCTCAATTTATACGCATGGAAGTATTGACTGAATGAACGAATGAATGAAAACTTTATTTAACAGATTGCAGAATGGGTACAATACAGTACGGCTCAATACACACAATTGTTAAGGGGATGCAGACCTGAGAAAGACGTTTGTCTTGTTTACATCAGGGTCCCCCATTTTCAATTCATATAGAACGACGCGATATTTTATTTGTTTGTCATGACTAGGCCTGCCGCGATAAGCAATAAATCGATTAATTGCCGCGATAATTAAAATGAATGCAATGATTTTGACGGGCGCGATTAATTGCTATTTGCGCGTTTGTTTTAATGATGCAGACCCAGTGCCCCTTGTCAGTCACTGTCCGTGTTGGGAGGCGGGCCGCTGGCTTTACTACAGAGCACAGCACAGGAGCTCCGTGGGGCTAACGTTACCCCTCATTGTGTCTATTCTACTAGCATTAACGTTACTCATACAAACAGAGTAAACACAGTTTTCAATCAATCAATCAATAACAACATTAACGAGACCCTCGTTGTGTCTATTCTGCTAACGCTAACGTTACCTCTCATTGTGTCTATTCTACAAGCGTTAACGTTAGCTAGGCTGTCTATGCTATTAGGCTAACAAGCTGTAACGTTACCAGTCGCGTCTATTTGCTAACGTTAGCATTAGGTAATAACCGGTTTAAAATGGATGGTGATTACCTCACGTTGTGTCTATTCTACTAGCATTAACGTTACTCATACAAACAATCAATAGCGAGTTATATTGATCACGCTATGTACGATAGCCATGCTAAAACGCTAGCACAACATTAGCACCTAACCTAACAACAAGCCTTAACAAGTCAGCGATCTTTTTGCGAGACTAAACTCTCCGCTCGGTGGCAAATTGTGTTGATGTCGGTTTTGTTTAATCAATAAATGAGGCAGAATACACAGTGACTGTATCCTTTGTTTATTGCACTTGTGCCTGCTGCAAACATAATGATTATGAAATCCTAGAGACGCGTCTCTATTCTGACCAATCAGTGGTCTGCAGTGTTTCACGTGACTTTTCTGGTACCCAAAGTACCCAAAAAGTACCTGATAATCACAACAATACTTCCGGTCCGGTCGGTGGGCTTCAAAATAAAAGTCAAACACCGGAAAAGACGGAGCGGTGGGCTTCAAAATAAAAGTTTTGGGAAATAAATTTCGCAAAAAAGAATTCTCTAACCGGTCGCAATAATATCGCTTATCGCGATATTTTCGGGGGCAATTAATCGCCCAGCAAAATGTGTTATCGTGGCAGGCCTAGTCATGACAAACCAATTACATAATCCAACATATGTGTAAAGGCACAACATATTCCAGTTAACGGTATCTTTTTTTAATGATTTGTTACGGCGCAATCAATACTTCCATGCATTCGGGACCTCCATGTTTGGGGGTATTCATCAGACAAATCGGATGCAGGGATTCGGCTCCCATCAGGCGGGCAAGAATTGCGGGTTTTCAGCCTCTCCCCTCTCTCCTGGAGCTTAAGGGGGAGCTTAGTATTCCTGCCGCGGAGGAGGTGGCTACAACATCAACACACAGTGGGTAAATCGCAATTTTTTTTATTTGTTTGTCATGACAAACCAATTACATAATCCAACATATGTGTAAAGGCACAACATATTCCAGTTAACGGTATATTTTTTTAATGATTTGTTACGGCTTAGTCGTTCTATATGAATTGAAAATGGGGGACCCTGATGTAAACAAGACAAACGTCTTTCTCAGTTTTTTTTTTTTTTTTTAACCTTTATTTAACCAGGAAGTCCCATTGAGATACAAGATCTCTTTTGCAAGGGAGACCTGGCCAAGATGACAGCAATAACACCCGCAAACATCAGACAGCAATAAAATGTGCGGTACATCACACAAGAACATAATAAAAGTGCATGTACACAATACACAATACATCACACGTAAACATAAAAACACAAAACAGAACAGTCTACATAACAGTAAAAGTGTACGACAGTAAAATACAGGGCAATACAGTAAATCTGCAGTTTTGCAGCTGGGACCCGACTAGAGAAAGCAGCGACACTCTTCCTGTAGGAAGTTATGTAATACAGACCTAAACTCGCAGAGGGAGACCAGGGTATCTAAGTGGATATGGTCCTGTAGCCCATTCCATGCCCAAGGTGCGAAAGTGTGCAGACAAGACAAACGTCTTTCTCAGGTCTGCATCCCCTTAACAATTGTGTGTATTGAGCCGTACTGTATTGTACCCATTCTGCAATCTGTAAAATAAAGTTTTCATTCATTCATTCATTCAGTCAATACTTCCATGCGTATAAATTGAGGAAGCGAGCGAGTCCGCGGTCGTTCTCTGCCGTGCGCGGCAGCGGCAGAGCGATGGATAGGGGGGCGGGTCACGTGGGGGTCGCGGCCAATCAGAGGAACCAGGAAACCGAATTCCGTTGAGGAAGCGATACACGCAGCCAGGAGACTAGAGCTGTGTGTCAACTGCGTCTGTTTACATCCTGGTCCCTGCTGGGACGTACCAACACGACACACCACTGTGGGGGGGTTTATATTTAACATTCCCCATTCCCTTGTAACATCTCCTTTTTTTTGTTGATAACAACAGTTACAACATTCCTTAGTGCAAATTATTATTAATACAAGAAACCCCATAAACGTCCTTATTTAAAACCCTAATAATCTTTTCTGTGACTTCTCGTTTTTGATAAGAAAGTTTAGTGCTGGTTGAACATATGCATACTTTGTTGATGGCCTTTGTCTATAATGTGGCCACAAAAATAGAAAGGTTTAATTATTTAGTTTGTTTGCACTAAGTTAATACTTTGACAAAGGTAGCCTATATTTTTCAGTCAGTTCGGTCTTTGTATGCCAAACAAATCGCTGTAAATCTAAAAAAAATATTTTTTAAATAAATGAGAAGCATGTTTACATTTTTGGAGTGTTACAGTTTTAAGTATTTTTAAGTAAAAAATAACGTATATCGAACCAAACCGAAGACCGTGATACAACCGAACCGTTGATTTTGTGAACCGTTCCACCCCTACAACACACACACACACACACACACACACACACACACACACACACACACACACACACACACACACACACACACACACACACACACACACACACACACACACGTCACACACACACACAAAGGAGTACACATACTGAACGTTTACTGTACTAAGAGAAAGGTCATTTGCCTTCATAAATCCTCTTGTGACTTCCAGATTATTTTGCCATTATGTTGGCTCTAGCAGACCTATTTCCTCCCCAGTTAGGCTGTCATCAGGCCCATTGTGCTGTCTGGGAGCAGGGCCTAGATGGGGCCTTTCAGGGGGATTTTCAGGTACTTTCATGGAAGAATGGAGAGGATATTCATATCACATTTCAGTTTTTCTATTGCAGGGCAAACACGGGTTAGGAATCACACACATAGGCACACGCACACACACTTATATACACACACACACACACACACACACACACAACCACACACACACACATACATACAAAGGGACATGCACACATACAGAGGGACACACACACGCACACACACAGGTACTTCCTTTGCTGACCTAAACGAGACAAGTCAAGCGCATTCCTGCTCCAAGCGATTTCCTCCATCTTTTCCCAACAGACAGGATCCCATTACAAGCGCCAGCCTCTTATCTCTCAGAGGCGGCAGGCAGGCCACAGAATAATACACCGTAAAGACAATGACATAAACATGGCTATAAGGCATCTCCCAGATTGAAATAAAGAAAATGAAATAAACAAAAACTACTGTGGGGCTTCAAAAGGAACATGTTCCGACAGAACCAACTTGATAATGAATCTAGTCTGGACAGAAAACAGCCCACATTCCCCAAAGGGACTGCAGGTTCCTTTAACACTTTAATCGCCGGAGACGCCGAAACTCGTCATTCCCCGCCATGCTCATTCTGCCGAAGACGCGTCTTTGATATCAATATTTCAAAAATCTGTGATCGAAATCATATTTCTCCCCCGGGGACCTGAGATATACTGCTGAGCTCCACTCAACTCTCTAACGGTTCAAGAACGCCATCTGGTGGCCGATCGGCAGATCGCCCAACAGGAAGTGATCTGTGGATGAAGTGGTGCTCACCCATATTTCGTCCGGGCACTCGCTATCGTTAGAGGGACTCCATCTTGACACAGTGAACACCGATCGGTGCAAATAACTCGATAAACAACATGATTTGGACGTATATATACTATTATACAACCTGGAAATGTGAGGTTTTGCCCGCTGCTCACTACCTTTTCTCTGTTTCTTTAAGCCTATACTGTTTATTTCCCTTCTCACTCACTCTCTCTAGCCCCCACCCTCTCGTTCCTTACCCTTAGTGGCCACACCTGTTCGATATTCTATTATCTCTCGCACCTGTGGTGGCAGGCTAATTAGTCCCCCTGTGGGCTTTAAATACCAGGGCGCTTCCCCTCGTTTTGGCGTGGGGTCGTGTTGTATACTTGCCGAGTCTTATTCTCTAAACATCTAGACTCTTTCGGGAGATCCTCTGTCTGCCTATGCTGTTCCATTCTCCGGCGTCAAGATGTTTGCTCCAGCCTTCGCCAGCTGTCGCCGTTGCCTGTGGGGGAGACTGGTCTGCGCTCCCTGTACTTCCACGGGAGGCACCCCAGCGTTCCACTGCAGACCCCCGCGCAGCTGTTCGTCCTGACGCACATCCAGACCAGCGCAGACGCTCTCCAGTCCTCAGCGCGCAACGCGCATCTTCCAAGGACGCTCGAGCTTGGCACGCTCTCCAGACCAGCGCGCAACGCGCATCTTCCAAGGACGCTCGAGCTTGGCACGCTCTCCAGACCAGCGCGCAACGCGCATCTTCCAAGAACCCTCGAGCTTGGCACGCTCTCCAGACCAGCGCGCAACGCGCATCTTCCAAGGACGCTCGAGCTTGGCACGCTCTCCAGACCAGCGCGCAACGCGCATCTTCCAAGGACGCTCGAGCTTGGCACGCTCTCCAGACCAGCGCGCAACGCGCATCTTCCAAGAACCCTCGTGCTTGGCACACTCCTCCTCGCAGACGCACCCCGACGCGTCTCTCGGTTCCGGTGCGCACTCAAGCAGTGGCGCACCACTCTGTTCCTTGGCTCCGACAGTCGGCTACCCGGTGACGACACCTTCGCCACCGCCGCCTGTTCCAGCACCACTCTGTCCTCGGCTCCGACAGTCGGCTACCCGGTGACGACACCTTCGCCACCGCCGCCTGTTCCAGCACCACTCTGTCCTCGGCTCGGACTGCCGGCTCCCCGGTGGCGATACCCTCGCCACCGCCGCCTGTTCCAGCACCACTCTGTCCTCGGCTCGGACAGCCGGCACCCCGCCGCTGCTGTTCCTGTACCATTACGCATACGCTGGGTGAGTTTTGATTGTGATGTCACTCTCCCAGCGTATTGCCTCTGTTAGTTAGTTTGGACATTTCATCTCCCAGCGTATTGCCTCTGTTAGTTAGTTTGGACATTTCATCTCCCAGCGTATTGCCTCTGTTTTTGGTTCTCACTTAGAATAGTATTTTTGGACTTTACATCTCCCCCTGTGTGTTTGTCACACGAAGATACTATTACTTTGTTCACTTTGTTATTTGGACTGTTCTGCACCTGCTCTGTTTTTTCCCTTTGTGCATTAACTATCTCCTCTGTCCTGCAGAGCGGCCCAGATGATTTCCACCAGTCCTCCCAGTTCCTCCCTGTTCCCCAGCCCGCCTCCGCGGGCCTCAGTCCCCTAGTCCCTAGTCCTCTTTCCCTAGTTCTCCTAGTCCCTAGTCCTCTATCCCTAGCTCTCCTAGTCCCTAGTCCTCTCTCCCTAGTTCTCCTAGTCCCTAGTCCTCTATCCCTAGCTCTCCTAGTCCCTAGTCCTCTCTCCCTAGTTCTCCTAGTCCCTAGTCCTCTATCCCTAGCTCTCCTAGTCCCTAGTCCTCTCTCCCTAGTTCTCCTAGTCCCTAGTCCTCTATCCCTAGCTCTCCTAGTCCCTAGTCCTCTCTCCCTAGTTCTCCTTGTCCCTTGTTTACCTAGTCTCTAGTTCCTCTGTCCCAAGGCGTTCCCTTAACCTTCCCTTAGGCGTTCCCTTACCTTCCCATAGTGTTCCCTTTTTCCTGCCCGCCTCTTAAAGGCACCCTTCCTTCCCCTCATATTATATTCCTGTATTTGTGATTCTCCCTTAAAGGGACAGTGCCCTTTTCCCTGTTTTTCCCTGTGTTTCAATAAATATCTGTTTCTTGGCAAACCATCATACCTGTCTTGTGTTGTGCGATTGGGGTCGGTTACAAACCATAACAGTACGACCCCACCAAGTCTACGACCCCAGCCAGCACAGACTGTGTATGTTGAGTTTGCCTTTTTTTTTCTTGTCCCCTCTAGCTCCCCTGTTAGCCCTGTTAGCTTCCTTGTTAGCCTGTTACTCCCCTGTTTAGCCCAGTTTAGCTTCCCTGTTTTGCTTGTTAGTCTCCCCGGTTAGCTCCCCTGTTTGCTTCCCGTTTTGCCCTGTTTGACCCCCCTGTAGCTAGCCATGCCCTGGCGGCTAACCCAGTCCCTCTGCATGGCCCCGGTCTGCTAGCTTGGCCCCGGCTGTTAGCACGGCCTCTATGTTAATGCAGCCTTGCAGCTGGCATAGGCCCTGTAGCTAGCCAGGCCCAAGCAGCTAACCCGGTCCCTCTGCATGGCCTCCACTTTTTTGTGTAGTTTCTCCCACTGCTAGGACTGCCCTTCAGCTAGCAAGGTCAGTATTCCCACAGCTAGGACTGTCCTTCCAGCTAGCTTGTTCTCTCATGCTGGTCCAGCCCTGTCTGCCAGCCTAGCTCCGGCAGCTAGCGCAGCCTCTATGTAGATGTAGCAGTACAGCTAGCATAGGCCCTGTAGCTATCAGTGCCTTGGCAGCTACCCTTTCCCTCTGCTAGCCTAGCTCGGCAGCTAGCGCAGCCTCTATGTTGATGTAGCAGTACAGCTAGCATAGGCCCTGTAGCTATCAGTGCCCTGGCAGCTACCCTTTCCCTCTGCTAGCCCTTTCCCGGTGCTACCATGGTTACCCCTTTGCTACCCTGCTTGCCCCTCAGTTCCTCTAGACCAGTTGCTCTAGACCAGTTCTCTAGACCCAGTTCCTCTAGACCAGTTCCTCTAGACCAGTTCTCTAGACCAGTTCTCTAAACCAGTTCTCTAAACCAGTTCTCTAGACCAGTTCTCTAGCCCAGTTCTCTAGACCAGTTCTCTAGACCAGTTCTCTAGACCAGTTCCTCTAGACTAGTTCTCTAGACCCAGTTCCTCTAGACCAGTTCCTCTAGACCAGTTCCCCCAGTTACCCCTCGGCGACCCTGTTTCTTTTGCTAGCCCCACTCTTGTGGTGGCTTCCCCTGCTGGCTTGGCCAGTACCTCTTGTTTTGCCCCCTGCCACTCTGTCTGTATTTGTTTTGGGTCGCCGGGTGGCTCCCGTTGGAGGGGGGGATACTGTGAGGTTTTGCCCGCTGCTCACTACCTTTTCTCTGTTTCTTTAAGCCTATACTGTTTATTTCCCTTCTCACTCACTCTCTCTAGCCCCCACCCTCTCGTTCCTTACCCTTAGTGGCCACACCTGTTCGATATTCTATTATCTCTCGCACCTGTGGTGGCAGGCTAATTAGTCCCCCTGTGGGCTTTAAATACCAGGGCGCTTCCCCTCGTTTTGGCGTGGGGTCGTGTTGTATACTTGCCGAGTCTTATTCTCTAAACATCTAGACTCTTTCGGGAGATCCTCTGTCTGCCTATGCTGTTCCATTCTCCGGCGTCGAGATGTTTGCTCCAGCCTTCGCCAGCTGTCGCCGTTGCCTGTGGGGGAGACTGGTCTGCGCTCCCTGTACTTCCACGGGAGGCACCCCAGCGTTCCACTGCAGACCCCCGCGCAGCTGTTCGTCCTGACGCACATCCAGACCAGCGCAGACGCTCTCCAGTCCTCAGCGCGCAACGCGCATCTTCCAAGGACGCTCGAGCTTGGCACGCTCTCCAGACCAGCGCGCAACGCGCATCTTCCAAGGACGCTCGAGCTTGGCACGCTCTCCAGACCAGCGCGCAACGCGCATCTTCCAAGAACCCTCGAGCTTGGCACGCTCTCCAGACCAGCGCGCAACGCGCATCTTCCAAGGACGCTCGAGCTTGGCACGCTCTCCAGACCAGCGCGCAACGCGCATCTTCCAAGGACGCTCGAGCTTGGCACGCTCTCCAGACCAGCGCGCAACGCGCATCTTCCAAGAACCCTCGTGCTTGGCACACTCCTCCTCGCAGACGCACCCCGACGCGTCTCTCGGTTCCGGTGCGCACTCAAGCAGTGGCGCACCACTCTGTTCCTTGGCTCCGACAGTCGGCTACCCGGTGACGACACCTTCGCCACCGCCGCCTGTTCCAGCACCACTCTGTCCTCGGCTCCGACAGTCGGCTACCCGGTGACGACACCTTCGCCACCGCCGCCTGTTCCAGCACCACTCTGTCCTCGGCTCGGACTGCCGGCTCCCCGGTGGCGATACCCTCGCCACCGCCGCCTGTTCCAGCACCACTCTGTCCTCGGCTCGGACAGCCGGCACCCCGCCGCTGCTGTTCCTGTACCATTACGCATACGCTGGGTGAGTTTTGATTGTGATGTCACTCTCCCAGCGTATTGCCTCTGTTAGTTAGTTTGGACATTTCATCTCCCAGCGTATTGCCTCTGTTAGTTAGTTTGGACATTTCATCTCCCAGCGTATTGCCTCTGTTTTTGGTTCTCACTTAGAATAGTATTTTTGGACTTTACATCTCCCCCTGTGTGTTTGTCACACGAAGATACTATTACTTTGTTCACTTTGTTATTTGGACTGTTCTGCACCTGCTCTGTTTTTTCCCTTTGTGCATTAACTATCTCCTCTGTCCTGCAGAGCGGCCCAGATGATTTCCACCAGTCCTCCCAGTTCCTCCCTGTTCCCCAGCCCGCCTCCGCGGGCCTCAGTCCCCTAGTCCCTAGTCCTCTTTCCCTAGTTCTCCTAGTCCCTAGTCCTCTATCCCTAGCTCTCCTAGTCCCTAGTCCTCTCTCCCTAGTTCTCCTAGTCCCTAGTCCTCTATCCCTAGCTCTCCTAGTCCCTAGTCCTCTCTCCCTAGTTCTCCTAGTCCCTAGTCCTCTATCCCTAGCTCTCCTAGTCCCTAGTCCTCTCTCCCTAGTTCTCCTAGTCCCTAGTCCTCTATCCCTAGCTCTCCTAGTCCCTAGTCCTCTCTCCCTAGTTCTCCTTGTCCCTTGTTTACCTAGTCTCTAGTTCCTCTGTCCCAAGGCGTTCCCTTAACCTTCCCTTAGGCGTTCCCTTACCTTCCCATAGTGTTCCCTTTTTCCTGCCCGCCTCTTAAAGGCACCCTTCCTTCCCCTCATATTATATTCCTGTATTTGTGATTCTCCCTTAAAGGGACAGTGCCCTTTTCCCTGTTTTTCCCTGTGTTTCAATAAATATCTGTTTCTTGGCAAACCATCATACCTGTCTTGTGTTGTGCGATTGGGGTCGGTTACAAACCATAACAGGAAATGGATCGGGTATTTATACATCCCATAATAGGAATATCTCTGCTCCACGCTCATCGCCCTACGGCCCGAGGAAGCTACGGTAAGATTCAGCGTTTTTTTTTAACGTGTTCCATATAAACTGCTCTGATGATCATATCACCCACACTAGATGAATGATATAAAATTGCCCACGGAATTATAAATGACCCCCCGCCCATCCGGTCAACATCAGATGATAAGTAGTAACTCCTAGAAGCACATCCAGTTGACATTTTTTATCTCGCACAGATTCCTACCAAACTGTATTTGATCATCAATATAATGCATTTAGGGCTATAAATCAAGTTCTGGAGAAAGCTGCAGAAAACGATAAAAACATACTTATACTTTAGACCGTATTTTAGTATGAATATGTGAATGAAAAAGTATAACGTTGCTACACCCTGAACAATAGATATAGGACATTGAATGGGCCATAATAATATCAATTTAGCAATACAATTTAAAAAGTTATAGCCCTGCAAAGAAGGGGAACTTCTCCATAGACAAATAGAGCTGGCGAGGGATGGTAAATTATGAATTTAACCATGGCGATCAAAGTGTTAATTGGACTCCCTGACTGACCCATCTTGTGATTATTTACAATTATGTGTCAATTAGCAATGTGCTGATGTCATCAGGATGTAAAAGGCAAAGCAATCAGAAGCAGTTAGAAGAGAGCAAGTAGTCCATATTAATGACCCAATACTCTGTAGTAATAAATAATAATAAATTTTATTTGTATTGCACTTTTTGTTCGCTGGGATCCAAAAGTGCTACAGGGTTAAAATGTTTTAAAAAATTTAATAATTAATAGTAAAAATAATAAAATACAGAATAAAGATAAAAATAGAACATAGTTAAAAACATAGTATACACAGAACATTTAAGACAACAGCATAAGAAAAAGAATAATAATATCACAAGAAAAAAATAATAAAAAGCTAACAGTCAAAGGCCTTTTTAAACAGATTTTTTTCAGGCCTGCTTTAACACATTGGCGACCGCTGGGATGCGTCTAAGGTCGCTTTCACATATAGTTTTGGTGGACTCGGTGCGGTTCTGGGGGTGAAGTTGCAACATTGTTGCATTCTTCATTTGGTTCGCCTGCGTTCACACAGAAATCTGTCAGCGCACCAGGGCGGCTACGTGGCGTAGTGGGCAAGGCGCTCGCCACGAATGCAGAGACGCTGGGCTCGCCTGTTCGAGCCCAGCGCTCCACATTGCTTTCAGTTTAGCTGGTCGTTCATACTAATACACATTGGCCGTATTAGGGGGTGGGAAACTGATGGGTGGGGATCGGGCGTTGTGGACAGCGACTCCTACAGGTCGGTTGGTGCGCCTGCGCAGTAGAATCAGGAAGTGTCGGGGGCAGCGTGAGCCTCCCACCCGTTACTCCTCGACACTGAGAGATCGAGCTGCGCAGGTGAAAAGATGCGACTGCTGTTACCTCAAGTACCGGAGGGGACTTGTGCTATGTATGACTTAGTCCACATTGCAGCCGGCTTGTGGGAGGCAAGAAACAGCGTTCGTGACAGGGGAGGGTTGAATTGGATGATACGAAATTGGGATGGGAGAAAATATAGAAAATGGGAGAAAAAGTGGATAAAAAAAAAATCTGTCAGCGCACCGAACCTTCTGAACAATGTCACGCGGTCGAAAAGGGCGCTTGTCTATTGGACAGTGGAAATGTGTGTGTGGCTGCGGGGGCGCGTGTGTGTGTGTGTCTGTGTGTGGACTGCGGAGCCCTCCAGATCAGCGGAGCCGAGTTTTGACATGGCATTGATCCATTGTTCTATTGAAGCACATTACCACCATCCTCTCGCTAAACAACTTGTACCACTTGTACCACATTGTTTTTATGAGTGCCCACAAGTAGCTGTTTTATTAATAATATAATAAGCCGCGTTTTTTCTTCCTTCTTCCCAAGATGCACAGATAGATAGATAGATAGATAGATAGATAGATAGATAGATAGATAGATAGATAGATAGATAGATAGATAGATAGATAGATAGATAGATAGATAGATAGATAGATAGATAGATAGATAGATAGATAGATAGATAGATAGAGAGATAGATAGATAGATGCAGTGTGGTTGTTTTGCAGTGAATGAATGCTGCGAGCAGTGGTAAGGTAATAATAGTATTGACGTGGCATTGATCCATTGATCAAATGCCGTGCGCCTCGGTAATAATAATAAGCCGCGTTTTTTCTTCCTTCTTCCCAAGATGCACAGTTAGATAGATAGATAGATAGATAGATAGATAGATAGATAGATAGATAGATAGATAGATAGATAGATAGATAGATAGATAGATAGATAGATAGATAGATAGATAGATAGATAGAGAGATTAGATGCAGTGTGCTTGTTTTGCAGTGAGTGCTGCGAGCAGTGGTAATAATAATCACTTCCTATATTTGGTTCGCGTTTGGTTCGATGAAGCCGAACCGAGACCTACGTTTTCAGGCGGACCAGAGTTCAACTGTTTGGTCCGCGAACCGAGTTCGACACGCATTCACACAAACCCGAAAAACCGGACTATCGAATTCTGGTCCGAAAGTCCGGACCAAACAGCCCCTGTGTGAAAGCGACCTAATAGTGGTTGAGGACCAGCTTTTGTAAACAGGCCGGTGTCTTTTTGTACAGCTAAATCTATACTTTATAGTATTGCTATCTGTCCATTCTCATTGTCAATTGAGTTCATAAACCGTCCCTTCAAAATGGCTTAAAGGAAAGAAAAAATGCATCAATAGGTTGTCATTTTATAGCGCCGTGAATATAAGGATTATAGCGGATTTTGTCTCGTATATTTTCTGGAAGGCTAGTTATAGGGCTAATAGCTGCTAACGTTATATTCAACAGCATTTCCGTTTTACGCTAAAGAAATAACTCAAACTGCATATCACACCCGAAGCATGTATGCATCAAAGGGGGGGGGGGGGGGGGGGGGGGGGGCGGGGGACGTCGATTATTATTATTGATTACCAATAACAGTGGTCGTGTAACTAGCCACATACGCTGCTCGGCTGGCTCAGCAAGCTCTGATCCGGCTGTAATTTATGTGAAAAAGATCTTACCATGAGCCGGTGAGATACCCCTGAGCATTTCCCCGTTATCGATCAGCATCTGGTAGATCGATATGTCCATTGGCTGATGATAAATCCCCTTATTCCATGGTGAAATCTGCGATTCGAAACGTAATCCACGGTACAAGATGCTGGTTCAGAATCCGGGTACTAAAAATCTCCATTGAAAGGGGGAAAAAAAAGTCATCCATTCGCCCACAGGGCATACTGCAGTGGAGCGATGGCGCCCCTAAGAGGATCTGGCCGGTATTGCACATCCGCAATATTGCACACAATAACAACTTGCCACGTATTTATATGTGATTCTGTCCACAACGCATGGATTCGAAAACCGTATTTATACGTGGTCGGGCGGCAAAGTGTTAAAAGAGTCCAAGCTCTGTGGTGGTCGATATTAATAGTAGTCCATATAGTAGTCCATATTAATGACCCAATACTCTGTAGTCCATATTAATGACCCAATACTCTGTAGTCCATATTAATGACCCAATACTCTGTAGTCCATATTAATGACCCAACACTCTGTAGTCGCTATTAATGACCCAATATTCTGTAGTCCCTAATAATGACCCAATACTCTGTAGTAGTCCATATTAATGACCCAATACTCTGTAGTCCATATTAATGACCCAATACTCTTTAGTCCATATTAATGACCCAATACTCTGTAGTAGTCCATATTAATGACCCAATACTCTGTAGTCCATATTAATGACCCAAATACTCTGTACAATATTCAGATTGCCGTACTCCGCCCACTGTGTGTGTGTGTGTGTGCGTGTGCGTGCGTGCGTGCGTGTGTGTGTGTGTGCGTGCGTGCGTGCGTGCGTGCGTGCGTGCGTGCGTGCGTGCGTGCGTGCGTGTGTGTGTGTGTGTGTAGGTTGGTCGGAACTGACCTGGTCCTCCAGCAGTGAGAGCGGTGCTTACACACAGAGGGGGCCGCCTGTCATTACCATTCCATGTCTACAGTATCCACTTATATCTAGGGAACATATCTAGGGTATAGCGCTGGTGCTGCTTCAGACTGAATGACCTTCAGAGAGGAGAACACGTAACCCTTACCCCTACTACCCAGCCCACCCCACCCCCCTGATGAGGTGCCCTAATTCCCCACTGTGGTGTTAGATCTGAAACGAGGATGGTGGTGGAAGTACATGGTTCCTTTACTTAAGTACCAGTAGAAATACCCAGATAAAAAGTGAAAGTCCTCCATTCAAAATACTAAAAGTAGAGACGTTTTTTTTTATATTGAATGTACTTAAGTATCGAAAGTAAAAGTATGCATTCTATATGATGTTTGTGTGTTCCAGTGCTTGGGAGCATTCCACCCTCAAACCATTGACCTCTAAAGGTTGTGTTAAAACTGGTATGTAAGTCCAGTTATGCTGCTCTGATTAAAGGTTGTGTTAAAACTGGTATGTAAGTCCAGTTATGCTGCTCTGATTAAAGGTTGTGTTAAAACTGGTATGTAAGTCCAGTTATGCTGCTCTGATTAAAGGTTATGTTAAAACTGGTATGTAAGTCCAGTTATGCTTCTCTGATTACGTCCTCTTGAAGTTGTCAGCCTTAACATTTTAAAGTACATAATCTTCATGAATTGTTGTCATGTTTTCTATGCAAAATCCTTTTCCTCAAATTAACTAGTAACTCAGATGGATTTAGTGGAGTTAAGAAATGTAGTGGAGTAAAAGTACAAAGCCATCTTAAATAAAAAAAATACTCAAGTAAAGGACATTAGCACCTTGGAATTCTACTTAAGTAGCCTGCAATACTCCCCACAGCTGCAGGGGTTCATCTAGTGTGTCTAGTGAATTTAGTTAAAGGTAACATATTATGGAGGATGGGTTTTGTCTAGTCTTGGCAATCTGACATGTTATTTAGGCACTGGGGGAAAATTACGAAAAGGTAGTCCTTTTATAAACACAAGAGCATATAAAATCACACAGCATATTCACTTGTGTTTGGAGTGCGGGACACTGCCTTGCCTACGTACTGTCATCTAGCTAATCTACCTAATCTACAGCCCAGTTAGTAGTTGATTTTCCTTTCCTTGTATTATTTGATCAACATAAGAACAACCTTTGTTTTTCTTTTTGGATGCTCCCACATACTCAGACAGACATTTGTGACATGAAAAATGTTCCTTCTATCCAGTAAACACAACCCAATCTATCACAGATACACACACACACACACACACACACACACACACACACACACACACACACACACGCACACACACACACACACACACACACTCGTAACAAACAGGGATGCTCACGACATCTGTCACTTTCCTCCTGAGCTGTGATCCATGATATGATCACAGTGCTCATATGTCCTGCCTGATATACAAATCAATCACAGCCAGATAGAGAGAGAGAGAGAGAGAGAGAGAGAGAGAGAGAGAGAGAGAGAGAGAGAGAGAGAGAGAGAGAGAGAGAGAGAGAGAGAGAGAGAGAGAGGGGGGGGGGGGGGCTTTCGTTGCTTTCGTCTCCTCGTTCTCTTCTCCTAGAAACAGCATATGTCCATCCATCATGGCTTTGCCTCCAGAGGCAGCAGTGTGATGATGTTTATCAAAGGGAGCAGATATAGCTGAGCCGGCATTGATTGAGAACATGTGCAGCTAGGCAGGGCTCTCTCTGTGCTCTCTGCACACTTTCTACTATCAATAATCGCAGAAGGGAAGGATCCCCTTTCAGGCAATCATTGACAGGTGTCTGAAAGCCTTCTCAAAATCAAAGCTGAGGGACTGTTTTGCACGCACACACACACACACACACACACACACACACACACACACACACACACACACACACACACACACACACACACACACGTGTCGTGCACACACACACACACACACGCACACAGTGACCTTCCTGAGAGTCATCAGAATGGTATGACCACAGTATTACACTCTGGTCTGTACCCTCTGCTTGGCCATGGGTTAGGTGGGTCAGGTGGGGTCTGCATCCACCACTTTTCACAAGTGCTATGTAAGATGGAGATGTATTCTGGCTCTGCTTTAAAATGGAGGAGAGAGTTATGAGTAGAGTTGTTCTGATACCGATACCAGTATCGGAAATGCCTCCGATGCTGCCTAAAATGCTGGTATCGGCGAGTACGCCGAAAGTCTAGCCTCCGATCCCATATGACGTAATTTATCAACAACACGTGTGGTATCCTGCTGCTGAGCGTGAGCATTATAAAACAAACGTGTTTTAATCGACCGTGAATTAAAGTGTCAATGGGTACCTTTCACATTTGAACCGATACGGTACCGGTACCGGTACCTGTGAATCGATACCGATACCTTTTTTCGGTACTTTAGTCTCAAGAAATTGTATTTACCTACCTCAGTTGTAAAAAAAATCCAAACTTCAAATAACTACAATTTCGACAGTTTTCGGCTTGCCATTGCTCCGACTGCTTTGTTGTTGAATCAAGTCAAATCCTAGGTAAGCATATATTGTGCGTGTGAACGTTGACATGAAAAAAAAAAAGGTAAAAAAAAGAAAGTAATTATTTTTTTGGTATCTCACTCAAAAGTCTCAAAAGAGAATGTTGAATATTTATTGTGCATTAAAAATCACAACACACGTTACTACTAGCCAGAGCCTCTGCTACTAGCTAACTAAACCGGAGCACCTGGATAGCAAGTGCAACAACGTATAACGTCCGTGCGGAACCAATGTCCCAACAACCGTTCCGTGGGTGAACTCATTGAGCATAGTTGTCAATTAATGATACTAATACTAATCTATACAATCACCTGTTGTTGAATAAATACCATTACTTTCTAGTTATTACTAAAAAACAGTATATATAAAACAGTATCTGTAGCTCTAAAAAAAAGAAAAAATATATATTAAAAAAAGTTGTATAATTTATATAATATAAAAAAGAAATGTAATGTATGCACTGGTATCGGATCAGTATCTGTATCGGCCGATACCCAAAGCTTAGGTATCGGAACCGGATCGGGAAGGAAAAAATGGTATCGGAACATCTCTATTCTCTAGTTAAGGGTGGTATGGGAGGTATACATCAGCACAGCACAGCACAGCTGAAACCAAACGGCTGTTAAGATTGTAATGGAGGTCCCTTTTAGAAGTTTAATAACGGCCCCTAACATGGAGGCTGCCGTGAGAGGGGCTCTTAAACTGTCTGACTGTTTGCCCACGTCCTACTCCACACACAGCATTCCTAATAGAACCCAGATCAATCCATCATCACACACACACACACACACAGTCACACACACACACACACACACACACACACACACACACACACACACACACACACACACACACACACACACACACACACACACACACACACACACACACACACACACACACACACACACACACACACACACACACACACACACACACACACACACACACACACACACACAAAGAAAAACCCACTCTCATTCCCTCGGTTTCATTAGACGGTTAGTAAACGCACACAAAACAAACATGAGCGTGATACAGCAAATCCCAGAGGTATTCACAGTGGCACGCACACGTCACACATGCATAGTCACACACACAAACACATGCATGCGCACACACACACACACCCTTTAGTTTATTACCCAAACGTGTTTTCTACTGTTGTGTGTGTGTGAGGCAGAGTATAGAGTCTAAAGTCTGGGAGAACAAAAGACAGCCACCCTACAACATGTCTCCACTCACACACTACACTCACTCAGCAGGCCTAATGCTTTTGTCCGGCCGTATTTAAACCCCGGGTATTTATTTACCACAACACACATGTCAGGGCAGGATATATCCACTTGGTGGCAGTGAGTGACGTGTTTTCATTGACCTATAAGTGCATTAATAGGGCAATGATACATCCTTTCATACAGGAGTTGAGGAAGGACGTGATCATCATGGCACGCCACACACACACACTGGGAGAGAGAAGGCAATGCCAGACCACCCAGGCTGGCTACATGCGTCGATAACCCAGTGTTAACCCTTTCACTACCACACTACAGTACTAAAGACCTGGCTACATGTGTCGATAACCCAGTGTTAACCCTTTCACTACCGCACTACAGTACTAAAGACCTGGCTACATGTGTCGATAACCCAGTGTTAACCCTTTCACTACCACACTACAGTACTAAAGACCTGGCTACATGTGTCTATAACCCAGTGTTAACCCTTTCACTACCGCACTACAGTACTAAAGACCTGGCTACATGCGTCGATAACCCAGTGTTAACCCTTTCACTACCACACTACAGTACTAAAGACCTGGCTACATGTGTCGATAACCCAGTGTTAACCCTTTCACTACCACACTACAGTACTAAAGACCTGGCTACATGTGTCGATAACCCAGTGTTAACCCTTTCACTACCACACTACAGTACTAAAGACCTGGCTACATGTGTCGATAATAGGGGTGTGAAGGTACACGTATCCGTACCAAACCGTTTCAGTACTGGACCTTAGGTTCAGTACGGCTGTGTACCGAACGAATACAACGGTATGTTAACCACTAACGACCGCCCACCGGGGGCTGTTTTTTTCTTGATCTTATATATTTTTTTAAAGAATAAAAAAAGAAAAAAGTAAGAAAATATAACCCTAACTAACCTTACTATCATGCACTTGTCCTAATAAACTAACCTACACTGTAGCACTCAACACTTGATGAACATTGTTACTCAGCTGATAGAGCTGTGCCCTTCCTGATGACTTGTCGTACAGAACTTTGGATAAAAGCGTCAGCTAAATGACTAAATGTAAATGTTATATAATATTTTTTTATTTATTAACAAGTCGATTATTAATTTCAATATAAAATATTCGTTGACATGACAGCCCTACAAGTACAATTAGTTACTGCACACTACATCACCCCTGAGTGGAACATGGAAAGCTAAACTTTCCCCCATTGTACCGAAAACCCGTACCGAACCGTGACTTCAAAACCGAGGTACGTACCGAACCGTGGTTTTTGTGTACCGTTACACCCGTAGTCGATAACCCAGTGTTAACCCTTTCCCTACCACACTACAGAAGGTTAACCTTTCACTACCACACTACAGACGGTTTACCTTCTGTAGTGTGGTAGTGAAAGGTTAACCGTATGTAGGGTGGTAGTGAAAGGTTTACCGTCTGTAGTGTGGTAGTGAAAGGTTAACCATCTGTAGTGTGGTAGTGAAAGGTTAACCGTCTGTAGTGTGGTAGTGAAAGGGTCAACCTTCTGTTGTGTGGTAATGAAAGGGTTAACCTTCTGTTGTGTGGTAGTGAAATGGTTAACCTTATGTAGTGTGGTAGTGAAAGGGTTAACATTATGTAGTGTGGTAGTGAAAGGTTTAACCTTATGTAGTGTGGTAGTGAAAGGTTAACCGTCTGTAGTGTGGTAGTGAAAGGGTTAACCGTCTGTAGTGTGGTAGTGAAAGGGTTAACCTTATGTAGTGTGGTAGTGAAAGGTTAAGCGTATGTAGTGTGGTAGTGAAAGGGTTAACCTTCTGTAGTGTGGTAGTGAAAGGTTAACCGTCTGTAGTGTGGTAGTGAAAGGGTTAACATTCTGTAGTGTGGTAGTGAAATGGTTAACATTATGTAGTGTGGTAGTGAAAGGGTTAACATTATGTAGTGTGGTAGTGAAAGGGTTAACATTCTGTAGTGTGGTAGTGAAAGGGCTAATCGTCTGTAGTGTGGCAGTGAAAGGGTTAACATTCTGTAGTGTGGTAGTGAAAGGGCTAATCGTCTGTAGTGTGGTAGTGAAAGGGTTAACCGTCTAGTGTTGTAGTGAAAGGTTAACCGTCTGTAGTGTGGCAGTGAAAGGGTTAACATTCTGTAGTGTGTTAGTGAAAGGGCTAATCGTCTGCAGTGTGGCAGTGAAAGGGTTAACATTCTGTAGTGTGGTAGTGAAAGGTTAACCGTCTGTAGAGTGGTAGTGAAAGGGTTAACCGTCTAGTGTGGTAGTGAAAGGTTAACCGTCTGTAGTGTGGTAGTGAAAGGGTTAACATTAGGGCTGTCTTAAATACTTCGAAGCTTCGTTCGATGGCACAAGCTTCGAACATAAAAAAAAATCGAAGTTTAAAAAAAAAATAAAAAAATATTAATTGATTTTTTTAAAAAAAAAATCAAATTTTTTATTTTATTTTTATTTTTACTTCGGTGTGTGTGTGTGTGTGTGTGTGTGTGTGTGTGTGTGTGTGTGTGTGTGTGTGCACTGTGCATGGGGCCATTGGGTGGGGCCAGGGGACAAATACACTGGAGGAAAGTAACCCAGCTCAGCACTGCCCAAATTATATCATCACTATTGCCTGTTTGAAGGATATCATCCTCAAACACATATACACCACCTACACGCCTATTCTCAGTCCTTGCCCCACAATGGTGGAATTAACTACCCACCCCAGTTAGGACAGCCGAATCCCATCCAATCTTTCGCGGTCGACTAAAGACGCACTTCTTCAACCATTATCTGAAATAAAATTTAAAAAATAAAATAAAAAAAATCTAACCCTAACTAACCTTACTGTCATGCACTTGTCCTAATAAACTAACCTACACTGTAACACGCAACACTTTGATGAATATTGTTACTCAGCTGATAGAGTTGTATCCTTCCTGATGACCTGTCGTACAGAACTTGTAAGTCGCTTTGGATAAAAGCGTCAGCTAAATGACTAAATGTAAATGTAAATGCCTTGTAGAATTCCACACATAAGAAAGAAAGATACTGGGATGAATAAACAAAATAGGAAATAAAATGTAGAAATGCATGCAATACATAAATAAATATGAATCTCCATATATGAAATAGAACATTTAGATAAGGTGCTACTGAGATGTTTTGGTGAGTACTTTGTTTTTTTGTGGAAGTAGCCCTTCTTAAAAATGCATGAACATTCACTGATAATTGGTCTGTAGTGGAGTCTACAAGGTCTACATTGCCGGATCATGTAGAATCCGGACCTTGTAGACTGACATAATTCTGTGCATAGTTTAGTCTACACAGGCCATATTTCAAATAATCAAAATCTTACTTCATTCATCTTAAACATTCTTGATTTGGGGGATTGGTAGTTCCCATGAAATCTGAAGTTGTTCTAACGACAACAGCGATCCACCTTGAATTAAATCACACTGTGTTGGCTGCGTCACAGTCACGAAAGGGGCTACTTAATTCATTAATCCAATCCACTTTATTTATAGAGCACATTTAAAAACAACAAAGTTTACCAAAGTGCTGTACAAGTCCCACAACATAAGATAAAAAAAAATATATAAATTTTTTTTGGCAATCGAAGCTTCGGGGCCGAGCTTCGATTTTAATTCGAAGCTTCGAATTAAAAAAAAAATTATAATTTTTTTTTATATATATATATATATATATATATATATATATATATATAAAAACTTATAATTTTTTTTTTAATTCGAAGCTTCGAATTAAAATCGAAGCTCGGCCCCGAAGCTTCGATTGCCAAAAAAAATTTGAAGGTCAGCCCTAGTTAACATGCTGTAGTGTGGTAGTGAAAGGGTTAACCGTCTAGTGTGGTAGTGAAAGGTTAACCGTGTGTAGTGTGGTAGTGAAAGGGTTAACATGCTGTAGTGTGGTAGTGAAAGGTTAACCGTCTGTAGTGTGGTAGTGAAAGGGCTAATCATCTGTAGTGTGGCAGTGAAAGGGTTAAGCTTCTGTAGTGTGGTAGTGAAAGGGTTAACATGCTGTAGTGTGGTAGTGAACGGGTTAACATTATGTAGTGTGGTAGTGAAAGGGTTAACCTTCTGTAGTGTGGTAGTGAAAGGGTTAACATGCTGTAGTGTGGTAGTGAACGGGTTAACATTATGTAGTGTGGTAGTGAAAGGGTTAACATTATGTAGTGTGGTAGTGAAAGGGTTAACATTATGTAGTGTGGTAGTGAAAAGGTTAACATTCTGTAGTGTGGTAGTGAAAGGGTTAACATTATGTAGTGTGGTAGTGAAAGGGTTAACATTATGTAGTGTGGTAGTGAAAGGGTTAACATTATGTAGTGTGGTAGTGAAAGGGTTAACATTCTGTAGTGTGGTAGTGAAAGGGTTAACATTCTGTAGTGTGGTAGTGAAAGGGTTAACATTATGTAGTGTGGTAGTGAAAGGGCTAATCATCTGTAGTGTGGCAGTAAAAGGGTTACCATTCTGTAGTGTGGCAGTGAAAGGGTTAACATGCTGTAGAGTGGTAGTGAAAGGGTTAAGGTCTCACAGCGGCAGCATGTCCGGGTACTTGCCCGTTCAAGGATCATTATGTATTAATTAAGCATGATGCCGCCCGGTTACGCCATTTGAAGCACAGAAATAAAATATTGCATGGAGACAGGGTGAACGGATGAAGCTCCTGTGCCCAAAGTGCGACGTCAAAGAACACTGTATCCCTCCGCCGTGCTTTTAACCCTCCCAGGTTCTCCGCCGTGCTTTTACGCCGTGCTTTTAACCCTCCCAGGTTCTCCGCCGTGCTTTTAACCCTCCCAGGTTCTCCGCCGTGCTTTTAACCCTTCCAGGTTCACGTCTTTTGGAACATCTCGGGAATTCCAGAACTCCATCGCTTCCAACAGCCAGTAAGCATCATTACATCATCACTGGGATGATCAGTTCTCAAGAACGGTATAAAACTCCAACCGGGTTAAAATGCAGCTTGAAACGCGTTTACATTTCTCCCCCCAAAGGGGTGGCTAATTGTTTTCGCAAAACCTATTGTAAACAGATTGTTAGCCAGACAAGACCAAAGTTCTAGTATTCATAGTTAGAAACAATATCAGAGACGATATGTCCACCAGAGGCACTGCCTTGCAAAATCTAAATAATACAAATGCAAATGTATGCCAAATAAAATGCATAGAGAAGCCCCACTAGGCATTAATTAAATGAGCAAACACATTAACGCCTTACATTAATAAGAAATGCAGAGGCAATGCCTACATTCGAATTATACATAATGTACTATACACAACACACACACATGTTGCACAGTGGAAAAGAACGTGGAGCCTCAGGAAACACAAAACACAGAACCAGATACAGTACAGCACAAAAATAGAGAGAGAGAGGGAGAGAGAGAGAGAGAGAGAGAGAGAGAGAGAGAGAGAGAGAGAGAGAGAGAGAGATTTTCATCAACATTAAATACTGAATGTACTGTATGCCTGAACACCTACACACCCAGCTAACACAATGTGCACACACACACACACACACACACACACACACACACACACACACACACACACACACACACACACACACACACACACACTCATTTACTTGATCCAGTAACATGAATCTAAGGTGGACTAGTGGGTGGGAGTGAGTGTGCGATTGAGTGATTTTGCATATTGAGGTACGCATTTATGTGTGTGTGTGTGTGTGTGTGTGTGTGTGTGTGTGTGTGTGTGTGTGTGTGTGTGTGTGTGTGTGTGTGTGTGTGTGTGTGTGTGTGTGTGTGTGTGTGTGTGTGTGTGTGTGCGCATGTGTGTGTGTGTGTGCATGTGTGTGTGTGTGTGTGCATGCATACAGATAGCAAATTTACCGGATAAGAAAATGTCTTGTTATACATGAATGTACATTGGGCTTTCTTGTGTTAGTATGTTCTAGTCACGAGGCGGCTCATGGGTACAGTGCAGTCTGTACAAATTGTACAGTGTACATTATAATGAGGTTGAAACCACCTAATAGCCCCCTTAGTGTAAACTCACTGCTAAGTTGAAATACCCCCTGCTCTGCTACCGGAATTAGATCCTTTTCAGATCTGATAAGACTGTGGTATTAAACCTTGGTGGGTTACGTGGTGCTGGTGAGCAGAGGGGTGGCGGTGCGGAGGACAAGCGCTGAGTGAAAGGTGCCTGCCCAGTAACCATTAGTCAATATACAATACAATAATATATCAACCCAGGATGTCACAGGGGAAATAAAAAAGAAACTTTAATAAAAGATATATCGAGTCTGTTTATCCTCTTCCATTCATCTAGAAATGAATACACTGTGTAAACATTTCATTATCATCCGACCTCTCATCCCGTTCCACTATTCCTTTTCAGGTAGATTTTTCATAGTTTTTAATGGTTTTTTTTCTTTCCAAATCCCAATTCCCTTCCCTTGGCCCTGCCGCTCGTTTTGGAGGGCCCTCGACTGGATAGTGGCCCTTTAAAACAGGGCTGTACGCTAAGCTTTTTCACTAGGGGCACAGGTGCCCCTAAATGAAAGATTTAGGGGCACAGAATCTTTTTTAGGGGCACTTTTTTAAAATAGCAATTTTACCATTATAGTGCAAAAAAATATGTTCCTCCTGCCTCATTACTGTGGTCTTTTTATTTAACATTTAACTGCTTTTGTTTTCAGGTTTGTATCTTTTATAATGAACCAACTGAAGTATTACCACAGCTGCAAACATTTCTTCTTTCATTGATAACAGTGTATTAACAGTGTTCATTAGGGATGTGTTAGGATTGTTAGGATTTTATCGATACTACTACTCTTATCGATTCGATACTGCTTAACGGTTCGGTATTTATCGATACTCTTATCGGTTCTTTTTGCTTATTTTGTAAGATTAAAAAAAAAGTTATTAAGAACATAATCAACATTGCTTTATTATTCTTTTATATAACTATATTACTGCACATGGCTACTTTTTGATCAATTAATACTAGGGGTGTAACGGTACACAAAAACCACGGTACGTACCTCGGTTTTGAAGTCAAGGTTCGGTACGGTTTTCGGTACAGTGGGGGAAAGTTTGGCTTTCCATGTTCCACTCAGGGGTGATGTAGTGTGCAGTAACTAATTGTACTTGTAGGGCTGTCAACGAATATTCTATGTTGAAATTAATAATTGACTTGTAAAAAAAATAAAAGAAATTATTAATTATATTAGATTGTGAAAAAAACAGCCCCCGGTGGGAGGTCGTTAGTGGTTAACATACCATTGTATTCGTTCGGTACACTACACAGCCGTTCGGTACGGTACGGTACACACTGAAACTTGTTTGGTTCGGTACGGATACGTGTACCTTTACACCCCTAATTAATACAAGCAGTCAGATAAATTTACTATTTTGAGACTTTCTATTTTATTTAGAAAGTTCTTAAATCAGAATGTCCCACGACTCCCACCCAATACCCAGCTGTTAAAAACGGTTCAATACTCCATTTTATTAGTAGAGATACTTTTAGCTGACCGGAGCTCTGTGTGTGTGTGTGTGTGTGTGTGTGTGTGTGTGTGTGTGTGTGTGTGTGTGTGTGTGTGTGTGTGTGTGTGTGTGTGTGTGTGTGTGTGGTGTGTGTGTGTGTGTGTGTGTGTGTGTGTGTGTGTGTGTGTGTGTGTGTGTGTGTGTGTGATCACGTGATTTTCCGAAGATCGGGATCGACAAAAAAATTTAAATAAACTCATACTGAGGCCTTAGTTTTGGTTTTAAATTGCATATCATCATTCATTTATTTATTGTCACACAGAGCAGAAGAATTTTGCCAAAACAAACCAATAGTATCCAGCTGCAGAACGGCAGACCAGCCACACTCTCAGACCCAAATGCATTTCCTTTGATTTAATTATACATCAAATGATTTATGTCAAGGATTGCAATGCCTCGCTTGAATGAAGTTAACTTTTCACCTGGATAACGTCAACATTCAGGGTGAATGTAATGTGAGAAATTGGGATAATTTTTTATTTTTTTTTATCGGATCGGGAAAGATCGTATCGGTAGATACTAGGGGTGGACGGTATAAACGGTATACGGTATAAACGGTATTAATTTGCTCTACGGTATGGATTTTGACTATACCGTGTAACCGGTAGAGCAGCTCTAAAATAGCAATGACGTCATGTAACCACAGCGCGACTATTTCAATCGCATTTGCCCCTAAAAATAGATAGAATTAGTCATAGATAATAGATATGTGCAAACTGGAAAAAGTTATTTAGGAGGCTTCGCGCAGTGGGCGTGTCAACACGCAATTGTCATTTCATAATAAACACATATCACCGCGGCGCACAGCAAGTTTCAATTTCAGTTCCTGGCATTTTTAACCAGTGGAGAAAGGTAAGAGATGTCCCTATCGTTTTTCTTATATGAATTATTCTACGTTAATAAAACATACCTGGTGATCAACTACAGTTTGCTGTAAACATTATGATATGCGTGTTATGATAACGACGGCTGCAGCGGGAGCCGGGAGGACAGCTGCAGCAGTGGATTTGCGAATAGCATGCAGCTGCAGAGCCGCAGAGCCAGCGACGCTTTCAGGGCTGGTCCGCTCAACAGCGCCCCCCCACCCAACGGCTGAAAGCTGTGACCAGACCTGAAAGCGCCGCTGGCTCTGCAGCTACATATGCTTCTAGCAAAATCCAGCATCCAGCCCGGCTGTTTGCAATGGGAGCAGCACGGACTCTGGACTTATTTTATTTGGAATATAATGACTTTATACACAAAGTAGCCTAGTTTTAAGTTAAAATATTATAAATCTACATGCCTTGAGGATGTCATTCTTTATATAGCCTATCAGGCAAAAAAAAGTATTCTAACGGAAACACTGATACCGTGATATATACCGTTACCGTCTATGCTTCAAATTATACCGTGATATAAATTTTAGACCATACCGTCCACCCCTAGTAGATACTCAAAATCACATGATCGGGATCGGATCAGGAGCAAAAAAATGTGATCGGGACATCCCTATCCATAACTGGACAGGTCTACATTACTGGCATTCTACGACCCGGCTGCGGAGGAAATTAACCCAACATGAGCAGCATTACTGCTATTCGTCTGGTTGAGCAGTTTTGCCGTATCTGATCGTTAAACTGACATAACAATCATGTCTGCTGCCTAGGGGTGCACCGATGTATCGGTATCGGCCGATAAGTGCCTTGTTGACTGCAATCGGCCTATAGCCGATAAATATCCATCAATTTGTGTAGCGTCAAGACAAAAAAAAGTTCACTCGCGACCTACCTGCACAACGCCGCCCCCGGCCCACACACACAAGCTACTAGGGGTGGACGGTATGGTTTAAAATTTATATCACGGTATAATTTGAAGCATAGACGGTAACGGTATATATCACGGTATCAGTGTTTCCGTTAGAATATTTTTTTTTGCCTGATAGGCAGGCTATATAAAGAATGACATCCTCAAGGCATGTAGATTTATAATATTTTAACTTAAAACTAGGCTACTTTTGCGTATAAAGTCATTATATTCCAAATAAAATAAGTCCCGAGTCCGTGCTGCTCCCATTGCAAACAGCGGGGCTGGATGCTGGATTTTGCTAGAAGCATATGTAGCTGCAGAGCCAGCGGCGCTTTCAGGTCTGGTCACAGCTTTCAGCCGTTGGGTGGGGGGGCGCTGTTGAGCGGACCAGCCCTGAAAGCGCCGCTGGCTCTGCGGCTCTGCAGCTGCATGCTATTCGCAAATCCACTGCTGCAGCGTCCTCCCGCTGCAGCCGTCGTTATCATAACACTACACACATATCATAATGTTTACAGCAAACTGTAGTTGATCACCAGGTATGTTTTATTAACGTAGAATAATTCATATAAGAAAAACGATAGGGACATCTCTTACCTTTCTCCACTGGTTAAAAATGCCAGGAACTGAAATTGAAACTTGCTGTGCGCCGCGGTGATATGTGTTTATTATGAAATGACAATTGCGTGTTGACACGCCCACTGCGCGAAGCCTCCTAAATAACTTTTTCCAGTTTGCACATATCTATTATCTATGAATAATTCTATCTATTTTTAGGGGCAAATGCGATTGAAATAGTTGCGCTGTGGTTACATGACGTCATTGCTATTTTAGAGCTGCTCTACCGGTTACACGGTATAGTCAAAATCCATACCGTAGAGCAAATTAATACCGTTTATACCGTATACCGTTTATACCGTCCACCCCTACAAGCTACTGCATCAAAGTTACTACTTATGATTAACAAGGCATTCGTTTTGTGGCATTAACATTATATAGTTAGTGTTACACGTTCATAACATCAGCATATTATTTACCCGAACGTAGCAAGCATTGTTCATACTAGCTCAATTCCTTCTGTTGCTCACAGAGCCCTGAGTTTTACCCATTCTGAAATCTGTTAATAACATTTTCAATCAGACACATGTATAGAAAGGCTTTGTTTTATTATAACATGGCAGTAGCCGATAAATATCCATCAATTTGTGTAGCGTCAAGACAAAAAAAATACACTCGCGACCTACCTGCACAACGCCGCCCCCGGCCCACACACACAATTGCTACTGCATCAAAGTTACTACTTATGATTAACAAGGCATTCGTTTTGTGGCATTAACATTATAGTTAGTGTTACACGTTCATAACATCAGCATATTATTTACCCGAACGTAGCAAGCGTTCATACTAGCTCAGTTCCTTCCGTTGCTCACAGAGCCCTGAGTTTTACCCATTCTGCAATCTGTTAATAATGTTTTGAATCAGACACATGTATAGAAAGGCTTTGTTTTATTATAACATTAGTTGCAGTAAAATCATTATGCCTCATTTAAGTCATCCTGCGGAGCTAAAAGCTAAACGTCAGCCGCGCCGTGTTGTTGTTCTAGAAAACCTCTCGTCAACTCAAAATCAATGGCGGACAAAAGCAGGAGTAAAAAATGCAACACGCTTGCCGATTGGTGGTAACAGCAGAGGCGGGTGCAAGCGGTGTGTGACGTAATTGGCAGAATCGACTGTCAATCAAAATGTCATTGGTTGAGACAATAGTATCTCGCTGCAGCCCAGCAGGTAGACCATGCTGGGAGAACTAGTATCTAGCTGCAGCCCTGCAGAACATACTGGGAGAGAGATAGTGCTATTTCTTGATGTTTCCTTTTTTTAAGTAAGTAAAGAGGCCTATGTTCATATCGGTGAGCACAATTTGTAAGACAAATATACAATAGTTTCATAAAAAAATATATATATATTACACACAAAAAAAATATTACAAAAAAAATTAATATTTAAAGAATATTTAAAAAAAATATTTTGCCACAAGTATCGGTATCGGTATCGGCCGATTGTGTTAGTTGAACAATCGGTATCGGTGGCACATTTTCATATCGGTGCATCCCTACTGCTGCCAAAACATTAATTTCTTTCATGATTTGGAGCATTTGGAAATAGTTGTTTCATCTTCGGAATGGTGTGAGAGAGAAAGAAGCGACACGTGGCACATTCCCTCAAAGGAAAACCCAAACCTAAGTCCTTTACATCCTCCCTTCTACCCCTGAAAACAGTTGGAGGGCTGGATGACCATTATTGGGATAGGCCTTTTTTCATGTTGACTGACTTATTTCAAGGTGTCCTGATGACGTCTCGGACATCACAATAACATTTCTTGTGATGACATTTTGAAATAAAACTATTGAATCTTGAATCTTTCTCAAGTATATTTTGGTATTTAAAAGAGTCTTTCTGCATGGTTACACATTCATTTGCAGAGTGACAGTAATGTGGGGGAAACACAATTTTAGTGTCAGTTAAATGGACAAATCGATTGGTCAACAACATCCTATATATTATATCCTGTGCTACAGTCACACCTCAAGCTGTAAACCTGCCCTCCAAGCATTCATGTTTAGGAGAACACCAGGCTAAGGTCAGTCATCATCTTAGGCGTTGTCCAGACTAAAACGATTTTGATCTTTTTCGTTTTCGTTTAGTTTTAATTTAATTTAATTTAATTGATTGATGTGTAACTTGTCCCTGTGTGTGTCCAGTCATTTCGACTAGCAAACGTTGTCTGTATTTAACATTACCTCAGGATACCACTGTCTATTGTATTTAGTTAGCTATTTAGCTAATGTTGATAGCATTGGATAGCAACGCTAGCTGGCTACAGCTAAACACCAGCCATGGAGATACTATTTACTAAATTATGGAGACTTTTTAATCGTCAAGGTAAGAGAGGATTTGTCATGATCAACTGAAGGGGTATGCTATGGAACAATATGTAATTGGCTACTACTTGGGTTTTCAGAAAAAGGCCAGCTATGTGACGCTAGTATCGTGTATTGCATCACACACAGTTGCATCATCCCGATCAAACTCAATAGCTTCTGTAACACGAACGCAACTACTCTGTACATGCCATTGTTGTTTAATAATAACTCCCAGTGTTTAATAAACACTTCTAGCCAGGACATATCTGGACATATAAAACATATATGTATCATGTTTATTTTTTTGTTGGCTGGGTTTTGCATGCGGATTAAGGGAGATGTCAATCTGTTGTGGACGGTGGTAGTGCGCAGTATTTAGCTGTAAAAGCCTGATCAAGCTCAATAGCTTCTGTAACACGAACGCAACTACTCTGTACATGCCATTGTTGTTGTGATGTTTTCACACACAGGGTAAGGGAGAGGTGGGCTATCGCGTCATCGGTTCAGGAGAAGACGCGCTTCACTTGTAAAGATGGTGATGCAAGGGGGGCGTCTTCAGAATTGCACACCCTGGTCTCAGAAAGTAGTGTCTTCAGGCTGCGAGAACGCAGTTCCGTGTGGATGAAAGGTGCAAACGATCAAATACTTTGCCTGATACGACCGAAATCGGTTTAGTCTGGACATGGCCTTAGTCTTTAGTACTAGGTTACTGACTAGGCTACTAACTACACAAATGGCTAAAACTTTGAAACAGTCTGTGCTATCAATCTTTGACTGACATTTTATTTGATTAAATAGTACAGTGTGTGTGACCTGCAGTATTTCCCCAGCTCTCCAGAATTAGGCCTGGCTCCACCCGGATACAAGCTCCAATCTAGGGAGTGGGTTTCTATTAGGGATGGGACCGAATATTTGAAAATTCGAATAGTCATTCTGTTATTAAGATCGATTTAATTTTTTTACAATCGAATATTCGTTTTGTAAAAAAGAAAAAAAATATATATAATTATTTTTTTTATATATAAAATGCTTTTAAATTTTTTTTATTGAAGCAAACATTCTTATTTAATTCCTTTTTATATTTAGAGGCAACCTAATTTTCATAGCCTAATTGATCAAAAAGATGCACATGCTACTGTTTCTGTTTGTTTATTAAAGCCGGTTGATAGGCTTTATACATTTTTTTGGGGGGGGGGGGGGCGTATATTTTAGCTAGAAAGTCCCATCCCTAGTTTCTATGTGTGAAGCTCAAATCTAAGACAGAGAGAGAGAGAGAGAGAGAGAGAGAGAGAGAGAGAGAGAGAGAGAGAGAGAGAGAGAGAGAGAGAGAGAGAGAGGGGGGATGAAGTATGCCGTATACTGGCCCTATCAAAGAGTGTGTGTGTGTGTGTGTGTGTGTGTGTGTGTGTGTGTGTGTGTGTGTGTGTGTGTGTGTGTGTGTGTGTGTGTGTGTGTGTGTGTGTGTGTGTGTGTGTGACGGCGTTGCATTTTGTACCCATAGAGTAGATATAGTTTTACGGAAATGTTATTGTATATCTATCATCATTCTGTGTCAATATTGTATGTGTACAATGGGTAGGGTTGCCCCCTGGACCCCGGTTCTAAACGGGAACCGGTACTGAATTAGAAAAAAACTGAGTATTAATAAGCTCCGACGTTATCGGTACTGCTATTGATACTTGAGAAATTATTATTATTATGAGTTTTTTTCGAGAAATTTAAACGTTGCGAACTATCTCTCCTCTCTCTGTCTGCACGAGAAGCGAGCCACAGCAAGCCATTACACACACTTGTCGCGAGCCGCTCACACTCACACATACACGGGTAGGGAGGTGCCTGTCCGTGGGGGAGGTGCCTGTCCGTGGGGGAGGTGCCTGTCCGTGGCTAGCTACGTTAGCTACGGAGCTAATAGAGTGTACCATCCAGCAACACTGAAACTGACTAACATCGACACTATGCCGAGTTCATACTACAACTCGACATAGCGTCGACGTTACTCCGTTTCCATGAAGTGTTTAATTAGCAGCAATCTGTTGTTGTTGAAAATTTAACGTTAGCGTGGCTAGCTACGTTACCTACGGAGCTAATAGAGTGTACCATCCAGCAACACTGAAGCTGGACAGGAGTGGACAGGAAAACGTCATGAAATCGTTGTAGTCATTTTGTAGTCTTATTAACACTTTGATTGCCATGGGTTAAATTCATGATATACCATCCCTTGCCAGCTCTATTTAACATGGAGAAGTTCCCCTTCTTTGCAGGGCTATAACTTTTTAAATTCTATTGCTAGATTGCCATTATTAGGGCCCATTCAATGTCCTATATGTATTGTTCATGGTGTAGTAACGTTAAACTTTTTCATTCACATATTCATACTAAAATATGGTCTAAAGTATAAGTATGTTTTCATCTCTTTCTGCAGCTTTCTCCAGAACGTGATTTATAGCCCCAAATGCATTATATTGATGATCAAATACAGTTTGGTAGGAATCTGTGCGAGATAAAAAATGTCAACTGGATGTACTTCTAGGAGTTACTACACGTCATCTGATGTTGACCGGATGGGCGAGGGGGCATTTATAATTCCGTGGGCAACGTTATACCATTCATCTAATGTGGTTCATATGTTCATCATAGCAGTTTATATCGAACACGGTAATACTACACGCTAAAACTCACCCCAGTCTCCTCGGGCCGTTGGGCGATCAGCGTGGAGTAGACAGTTTTCCATTATGGGATGTCGAAATACCCGATCCATTTCCAGGTTGTATAATAGTATATACGTCCAAATCATGTTGTTTTTTCGAGTTATTTCCACCGATCGATGTTCACTGTGTGAAGACGGAGTCTCTCTAACATTAGCGAGTGCCCGGACCAGATATGGAGTGAGTCCTGCCGGTTCAAAGGTTGATATCCGGTTTCGATCTGCCGATCGGCCACCAGATGGCGCTCTTGAACCGCTAGAGGGTTGAGAGGAGATCAGCACTGTGTGTCAAGGCTGCGGAGGGGAAATATGATTTCGATCACAGATTTTTGAAATATTGATATCAAAGACGAGTTACGGCGTCCTCTGCAACTTGAGCATGGCGGGGAATGACGAGTTCCGGCGTTTTCGGCAGTTAAAGTGTTAACTAAAAGATTTTAACAAAATAAAAAGCAGCAGCACTATTGCGTAACTGAGTCATGTTTGCTATGTATTTCTTTCTTTAGGGGAGTAGGACATTTGTTTCACAGTTTTAGCATGATGTTTTATAGATGGCCAGGTTAAACACAGGTTTTTGTTTTTTAAGAGGGGGGGTTTGATTTGATTGAAGTGTATTTCAAATATGCAACACAACAAACAAATATCAAGTACAGATATAGCCATAAGCCGTTCAAATAATAAATTGTAAAAAAAGAATTTAATTAAAATATATTAAAATATTTAAATAATAATCTAAAAGAACCGATAAGAGTATCAATAAAGTACCGAACCGTTAAGCAGTATCGATAAGAGTAGTATCGATAAAATCCTAACGATACCTGTAACTGCAGCGGTGATGTCATAATAGAACCGGTTAGAACAGGCTAGAATGCTCTGGAACATTGTGATGTCATAATAGACCGACCATAGTGTATAAATAGGGAGACCCTATAAGGTTCGTTCTTCTCTCTGCCGGAAATTCAAATAAGAAGAAGAAGAAGAAGAAGGTTCGTTCCTTCACTTCTCCACCATCTTCAGACAAGCCACATCGACACCAGAGCTCCTAACTGTCCTCTCATATTGCATGCAGTCAACAAGGTACGTTTGGGGCCGTAATGCGCTTGTCACGGATCTGGGGCTGAGCGCGTTCGAATCCCGGACGGCAGCCGTGCCTTTCCCAGAGTGTCTTCCCCCCCATCTGAACCCTTTCAGCCTGCTTCTGTCGGTCAAACTTGACCAAGTATGAATGCGATGAAAAAGCGATAAACGCTAAAAAGAACCAGCTGACTGGTCAAAGTTTTAAAAAAAAAGATTGAACGGAAGTTCGCTAGGTGCCATAAGGCATGGAAGGCGGTAGGGATGGGTATCGTTAGGATTTTATCGATACTACTACTCTTATCGATACTGCTTAACGGTTCGGTACTTTATCGATACTCTTATTGGTTCTTTTTGGTTCTTTTTTTGCAAGAAAAAAAGACAATTAATTAAGAACAGAATCAACATTGCTTTATTATTTATAAATACAACTTTATAAATAAGTATTATAAATAAATATAATTTCTTCAGCAACAGCAATGTTCTTTTATATAACTTTATAAATAAATATAATAAATTAATATAATTTCTTCAGCAACAGCAGCAACAATGTTTTAAATGTGTCTGACTCTGAATTATAGACTTTTTATAATAAACAACAAATGCAAAAGGCTAACAGAACTGTGACACTCGTTCACCCTATCCTCTGTCATCCTTCCTCTAGCTGCTAGGGAGAAAGGACTTTGGGTGGTGGAGGGAGGTAGAGGGAGGATGTGTGGTGGCCCTGGGCTCACTGGGCTGGGACATAGTGGCTGACGCCTCAGCTTGACGATCTATAAAAAGTTTAGATTGTAGTATTTGTAGCTAAACAATTGTTTTGTTTATTAGCCTATTTGTAATAATTCGTTATTAGCCTAGGCAACTCCGTATCTTGGCTTACGGTTACGGCTGCAGTGGATGCAGATGGAACACTGCGCGCAAGGCAGTCGAATACGCGCATTTCTGCACACTAATATCATGTTTTGCCAACAGATGTTTTGATAAATTGATTTGCTCGTATTGCCACCCTTACTGGCAAATGTTTTGTTGCACTTGTGGCAACGTGCATTGTCGGCATTGACCCTTGTAAAGTATATCCATACTTTAGAACGCTTCGCTCTATCCGCCATGATCACGACTCAGTGCATGCAGAGCTGCTGTCTGTGTGCAGAGCGCTATAGCACGGGGCGTCGGGGACACTTTCATTAAGGAGTACCCGTATGTAGGACCCGTATGTCTATGTGTAGCACTAGCGAGCGACTCGCGAGGAGACTCGCTGGCTGCGGCTCGCTTCTCGTGCAGAGACAGAGAGAGGATCGTTCGCAACTTTTAAATAATAATAATAATAATAATAATAATAATAATAATAATTTCTCTAGAGTATCGATAGCAGTACCGAGGACGTCAGAGCTTATAAATACTCCGGTATTTTCTAATATAGAACCGGTTCCCGTTTAAAACCGGGGTCCGGGGGGCATCCCTAGAAGGCGGCGACGCTGGATGCTGAGGAAGAGCTGAGCGTCACAGGCGCATGTTTCCCAGTGGACATACTCGACGCAGTGCAACATGTCACTGCAATTGGCGTCGCCAACAAGAAGCTGGTGGCGGCCTTTGAGGAGTGGAAGGGCATGGAAGTGCCGGAAGAGTACGCACGGCAAACCATCGACCGCTGCAGACAGCAGACAGCGGAAATCGCAAGGAAACTGTTCGAGGCAACAGCGCCCATACAGGGCGGGCTGGAAGAAGCAGACGGTCTCGAGAGCGCGTCGGTAGCCTCAGGCATGGGTGCATGTGTGTGTGCGTGCGTGCGTGTGTGCGTGCGTGCGTGCGTGCGTG
>NC_140177.1:72363039-72383039 GCF_963971535.1 Notolepis coatsorum | reverse complement strand
GCATCTCCCGGACCCTCGGGCTTGGCACGCTCTCCAGTCACCAGCGCGCAACGCGCATCTTCAAGGGCTTTGGCCACCTGTCGCCGTTTGCCTGGAGGGAGACATTGTACTGCGCTCTCTAATTCTCTACGGGAGGTATTCCAGTGTTCCACTCCAGACCAGCGCGCCAGATGCGCTCAAGCCTTCGCCACCTGCCGCCGTTTGCCTGGAGGGAGACACTGTACTGCGCTCTCTAATCCTCTACGGGAGGTATTCCAGTGTTCCACTTCAGACCTTCGAGCTTGGCACGCTCCTCCGTACCAGCGCACAGACGCGCATCTTCCAGACCTTCGAGCTTGGCACGCTCCTCCGTACCAGCGCACAGACGCGCATCTTCCAGACCTTCGAGCTTGGCACGCTCCTCCGTACCAGCGCACTGACGCGCATCTTCCAGACCTTCGAGCTTGGCACGCTCCTCCGTTCCAGCGCGCAACGCGCATCTTCAAGGGCTTGGCACGCTCTCCAGTCTCCAGCGCGCAACGCGCATCTTCAAGGGCTTGGCACGCTCTCCAGTCTCCAGCGCGCAACGCGCATCTTCCAAGGATCCTTGTGCTTGGCACACTCCTCCTCGCAGACGCACCCCGATGCGTCTCTCTGTTCCGACGCGCACACCAAGGTGTGGCGCGCACTCTGTTCCTCGGCTCCGACAGCGGCTACCCGGTGGACGACACCCTCGCCACCGCCACTGTTCCAGCTCTCTGTTCCGACGCGCACACCAAGGTGTGGCGCGCACTCTGTTCCTCGGCTCCGACAGCGGCTACCCGGTGGACGACACCCTCGCCACCGCCACTGTTCCAGCTCTCTGTTCCGACGCGCACACCAAGGTGTGGCGCGCACTCTGTTCCTCGGCTCCGACAGCGGCTACCCGGTGGACGACACCCTCGCCACCGCCACTGTTCCGACGCGCACACCAAGGTGTGGCGCGCACTCTGTTCCTCGGCTCCGACAGCGGCTACCCGGTGGACGACACCCTCGCCACCGCCACTGTTCCAGCACTCTGTTCCTCGGCTCCGACAGTCGGCTACCCGGTGGACGACACCCTCGCCACCGCCACTGTTCCAGCACTCTGTCCCTCGGCTCGGACAGCCAGCCACCCGGTGGCGATGCCCTCGCCCCGCTGCTGTCCCTGTACCATTACGCATACGCCTGGGTGAGTTTTGATTGTGATGTCACTCACCCAGCGTAGTGCCCTTGCCCCCGTTCCCGCTGCTGTCCCTGTACCTTTACGCATACGCCTGGGTGAGTTTTGATTGTGATGTCACTCACTCAGCGTAGTGCCCTTGCCCCCGTTCCCGCTGCTGTCCCTGTACCTTTACGCATACGCCTGGGTGAGTTTTGATTGTGATGTCACTCACTCAGCGTAATGCCTCTTGCCCCCGTTCCCGCTGCTGTCCCTGTACCTTTACGCATACGCCTGGGTGAGTTTTGATTGTGATGTCACTCACTCAGCGTAATGCCCCTTGCCCTCGTCCCGCTGCTGTTCCTGCACCATTACGCATACGCCTGGGTGAGTTTTGATTGTGATGTCACTCACCCAGCGTATTGCCTCCTTTAGTTCTCACTTAGTTATTAGTTTGGACATTTCATCTCCCACTCTGTTTTGTTCTCTCGTGGATATTATTTTGGACATTTCATCTCCCACTGTGTGTTTGTTCACACGAAGATAGTATTTACTTTGTTACTTTGTTATTTGGACTGTTCTGCATCTGCTCTGTTTTTTCCCTTTGAGTGTTGGCCCTCTCCTCTGTTCTGCAGAGCGGCCCAGATGTTTTCCCACCAGTCCCCAGTTCCTCCCTGTCCCCAGCCCGCCTCCGCGGTTCTCTGTCCCCAGTTCCTCCCTGTTCCCCAGCCCGCCTCCGCGGGCCTCAGTCCCCTCTGTTCCTAGTCCCTAGTCCTCTGTCCCTAGTTCTCCTAGTCCCTAGTCCTCTGTCCCTGGCTCTCCTAGTCCCTAGTCCTCTCTCCCTAGTTCTCCTTGTCCCTAGTTTACCTAGTCTCTAGTTCCTCTGTCCCTAGGCGTTCCCTTAACCTTCCCTTAGGCGTTCCCTTGCCTTCCCATGGTGTTCCCTTTTCCTGCCCGCCTCTTGGGGGCACTTTGCCTTCCCCTCTTGTGTTGTTCCGGTGTTTTGTGTTTTCTCCCTTGAAGGGACAGTGCCCTTTTTCCCTGTTCTAAATAAATATCTGTTTCTTGGCAAACCATCATACCTGTCTTGTGTTGTGCGATTGGGGTCGGTTACAAACCATAACAGTACGACCCCACCAAATCGACGACCCCAGCCAGCACAGACGGTGTATGTTGAGTTTGCCTTTTTTTTTCTTGTTCCCTCTAGCTCCCCTGTTAGCCCTGTTAGCTCCCCTGTTAGCTTGTTAGTCTCCCCTCTAGCTCCCCTGTTAGCCCTGTTAGCTTCCCTGTTTGCCCAGTTTAGCTTCCCTGTTAGTCCTGTTTAGCTCCCTTGTTAGCCTGTTACTCCCCTGTTTAGCTTGTTAGTCTCCCCGGTTAGCTCCCCTGTTTGCTTCCCATTTTGCCCTGTTTGACCCCCCTGTAGCTAGCCATGCCCTGGCGGCTAACCCAGTTTCCCTCTGCATGGCCCCGGTCTGCTAGCTTGGCCCCGGCTGTTAGCACAGCCTCTATGTTAATGCAGCCTTGCAGCTGGCATAGGCCCTGTAGCTAGCCAGGCCCAAGCAGCTAACCCGGTCCCTCTGCATGGCCTCCACTTTTTTGTGTAGTTTATCCCACTGCTAGGACTGCCCTTTCAGCTAGCAAGGTCAGTTTTTCTCACACAGCTAGGACTGTCCTTCCAGCTAGCTTGTGCTCTCATGCTGGTCCAGCCCTGTCTGCCAGCCTAGCTCCGGCAGCTAGCGCAGCCTCTATGTTGATGTAGCAGTACAGCTAGCATAGGCCCTGTAGCTATCAGTGCCCTGGCAGCTACCCTTTCCCTCTGCTAGCCTGGCTCCGGCAGCTTGCGCAGCCTCTATGTTGATGTAGCAGTACAGCTAGCATAGGCCCTGTAGCTATCAGTGCCCTGGCAGCTAACCTTCCCTCTGCTAGCCCTTTCCCGGTGCTTCCATGGTTACCCCTTAGCTACCCTGCTTGCCCCTCAGTTCCTCTAGACCAGTTGCTCTAGACTAGTTCTCTAGACCCAGTTCCTCTAGACCAGTTGCCCCTCTGCTACCCTAGTTACCCCTCGGCGACCCTGTTTCTTTTGCTAGCCCCACTCTTGTGGTGGCTTCCCCTGCTGGCTTGGCCAGTACCTCTTGTTTTGCCCCCTGCCACTCTGTCTGTATTTGTTTTGGGTCGCCGGGTGGCTCCCGTTGAGGGGGGGGTACTGTGAGGTTTTGCCCGCTGCTCACCACCTTTTCTCTGTTTCTTTAAAGCCTACTGTTAGAAATTCCCTTCTCACTCACTCTCTCTAGCCCCCACCCTCTCGTTCTTTACTCTCGTTTACTCTCAGTGGCCACACCTGGACTATTATCAATTACCTCTCGCACCTGTGGTGGCAGGCTAATTGGTTCCCCTGTGGGCTTTGAATACCAGGGCTCTTCCCCTCGTTTCGGCGTGGGGTCGTGTTGTATTCATGCTGAGTCATATTCTCTAACATCTAGACTCTTTCGGGAGATCCTCTGGTCTACCAATGCTGTAAGATGGATCTCTCCAGCCTTGAGATGTTTGCTCCAGCCTTCGTCTGCTGTCGCCGTAGCCTGTGGAGGAGACTGTTCTGCGCTCCCTGTAACTTCCACGGGAGGCACCCCAGCGCTCCACTGCAGACCCCAGCGCAGCTGTTCGTCCTGACGCACATCTAGACCAACGCGCATCTCCCGGACCATCGGGCTTGGCACGCTCTCCAGTCACCAGCGCGCAACGCGCATCTTCAAGGGCTTTGGCCACCTGTCGCCGTTTGCCTGGAGGGAGACATTGTACTGCGCTCTCTAATTCTCTACGGGAGGTATTCCAGTGTTCCACTCCAGACCAGCGCGCCAGATGCGCTCAAGCCTTCGCCACCTGCCGCCGTTTGCCTGGAGGGAGACACTGTACTGCGCTCTCTAATCCTCTACGGGAGGTATTCCAGTGTTCCACTTCAGACCTTCGAGCTTGGCACGCTCCTCCGTACCAGCGCACAGACGCGCATCTTCCAGACCTTCGAGCTTGGCACGCTCCTCTGTACCAGCGCACAGACGCGCATCTTCCAGACCTTCGAGCTTGGCACGCTCCTCCGTACCAGCGCACTGACGCGCATCTTCCAGACCTTCGAGCTTGGCACGCTCCTCCGTTCCAGCGCGCAACGCGCATCTTCAAGGGCTTGGCACGCTCTCCAGTCTCCAGCGCGCAACGCGCATCTTCAAGGGCTTGGCACGCTCTCCAGTCTCCAGCGCGCAACGCGCATCTTCCAAGGATCCTTGTGCTTGGCACACTCCTCCTCGCAGACGCACCCCGATGCGTCTCTCTGTTCCGACGCGCACACCAAGGTGTGGCGCGCACTCTGTTCCTCGGCTCCGACAGCGGCTACCCGGTGGACGACACCCTCGCCACCGCCACTGTTCCAGCTCTCTGTTCCGACGCGCACACCAAGGTGTGGCGCGCACTCTGTTCCTCGGCTCCGACAGCGGCTACCCGGTGGACGACACCCTCGCCACCGCCACTGTTCCAGCTCTCTGTTCCGACGCGCACACCAAGGTGTGGCGCGCACTCTGTTCCTCGGCTCCGACAGCGGCTACCCGGTGGACGACACCCTCGCCACCGCCACTGTTCCGACGCGCACACCAAGGTGTGGCGCGCACTCTGTTCCTCGGCTCCGACAGCGGCTACCCGGTGGACGACACCCTCGCCACCGCCACTGTTCCAGCACTCTGTTCCTCGGCTCCGACAGTCGGCTACCCGGTGGACGACACCCTCGCCACCGCCACTGTTCCAGCACTCTGTCCCTCGGCTCGGACAGCCAGCCACCCGGTGGCGATGCCCTCGCCCCGCTGCTGTCCCTGTACCATTACGCATACGCCTGGGTGAGTTTTGATTGTGATGTCACTCACCCAGCGTAGTGCCCTTGCCCCCGTTCCCGCTGCTGTCCCTGTACCTTTACGCATACGCCTGGGTGAGTTTTGATTGTGATGTCACTCACTCAGCGTAGTGCCCTTGCCCCCGTTCCCGCTGCTGTCCCTGTACCTTTACGCATACGCCTGGGTGAGTTTTGATTGTGATGTCACTCACTCAGCGTAATGCCTCTTGCCCCCGTTCCCGCTGCTGTCCCTGTACCTTTACGCATACGCCTGGGTGAGTTTTGATTGTGATGTCACTCACTCAGCGTAATGCCCCTTGCCCTCGTCCCGCTGCTGTTCCTGCACCATTACGCATACGCCTGGGTGAGTTTTGATTGTGATGTCACTCACCCAGCGTATTGCCTCCTTTAGTTCTCACTTAGTTATTAGTTTGGACATTTCATCTCCCACTCTGTTTTGTTCTCTCGTGGATATTATTTTGGACATTTCATCTCCCACTGTGTGTTTGTTCACACGAAGATAGTATTTACTTTGTTACTTTGTTATTTGGACTGTTCTGCATCTGCTCTGTTTTTTCCCTTTGAGTGTTGGCCCTCTCCTCTGTTCTGCAGAGCGGCCCAGATGTTTTCCCACCAGTCCCCAGTTCCTCCCTGTCCCCAGCCCGCCTCCGCGGTTCTCTGTCCCCAGTTCCTCCCTGTTCCCCAGCCCGCCTCCGCGGGCCTCAGTCCCCTCTGTTCCTAGTCCCTAGTCCTCTGTCCCTAGTTCTCCTAGTCCCTAGTCCTCTGTCCCTGGCTCTCCTAGTCCCTAGTCCTCTCTCCCTAGTTCTCCTTGTCCCTAGTTTACCTAGTCTCTAGTTCCTCTGTCCCTAGGCGTTCCCTTAACCTTCCCTTAGGCGTTCCCTTGCCTTCCCATGGTGTTCCCTTTTCCTGCCCGCCTCTTGGGGGCACTTTGCCTTCCCCTCTTGTGTTGTTCCGGTGTTTTGTGTTTTCTCCCTTGAAGGGACAGTGCCCTTTTTCCCTGTTCTAAATAAATATCTGTTTCTTGGCAAACCATCATACCTGTCTTGTGTTGTGCGATTGGGGTCGGTTACAAACCATAACAGAAGCACCTCTATGACACTATGTCGCTACCTCACTCTCTCGCTCATACATAACATTAGGGCTGTCTTAAATACTTCGAAGCTTCGTTCGATGGCACAAGCTTCGAACATTAAAAAAAAATCGAAGTTAAAAAAAAAAAATAATAATGTTATTATTTAAAAAAAAATCATTTTTTTATTTTATTTTTTTTTGTACTTCAGTGTGTGTGTGTGTGTGTGTGTGTGTGTGCATGGGGCCATTGGGTGTGGCCGGGGGACAAATACACTGGAGGAAAGTAACCCAGCTCAGCACTGCCCAAATTATATCATCACTATTGCCTGTTTGAAGGATATCATCCTCAAACACATATACACCACCTACACGCCTATTCTCAGTCCTTGCCCCACAATGGTGGAATTAACTACCCACCCCAGTTAGGACAGCCGAATCCCGTCCAATCTTTCGCCGTCGACTAAAGACGCACTTCTTCAACCATTATCTGAAATAAAATTAAAAAAATCTAACCCTAACTAACCTTACTGTCATGCACTTGTCCTAATAAACTAACCTACACTGTAACACGCAACACTTTGATGAATATTGTTACTCAGCTGATAGAGTTGTATCCTTCCTGATGACCTGTCGTACAGAACTTATAAGTCGCTTTGGATAAAAGCGTCAGCTAAATGACTAAATGTAAATGTGAATGTAAATGCCTTGTAGAATTCCACACATAAGAAAGAAAGATACTGGGATGAATAAACAAAATAGGAAATAAAATGTAGAAATGCATGCAATACATAAATAAATATGAATCTCCATATATGAAATAGAACATTTAGATAAGGTGCTACTGAGATGTTTTGGTGAGTTCTTTGTTTTTTTGTGGAAGTAGCCCTTCTTAAAAATGCATGAACATTCACTGATAATTGGTCTGTAGTGGAGTCTATGTCTACATTGCCGGACCTTGTAGACTGACATAATTCTGTGCATAGTTTAGTCTACACAGGCCATATTTCAAATAATCAAAATCTTACTTCATTCATCTTAAACATTCTTGATTTGGGGGATTGGTAGTTCCCATGAAATCTGAAGTTGTTCAAACGACAACAGCGATCCACCTTGAATTAAATCACACAGCCGTGTTGGCTGTGTCACAGTCACGAAAGGGGCTACTTAATTCATTAATCCAATCCACTTTATTTATAGAGCACATTTAAAAACAACAAAGTTTACCAAAGTGCTGTACAAGTCCCACAACATAAGATAAAAAAGAAGAAAAAAAAAGAAAAGAAATTATATAAAAAAAAAATTAATACATTTTTTAATCGAAGCTTGGCCCCGAAGCTTCGATTGCCAAAAAGAAATTCGAAGGTCAGCCCTACATAACATACATTAATTCCCTCACACTTAGCCACTCCTCCCCTAGTGGTGGCTCATTGGCATGACGCTTTGTACAAAACCAGTTCCATCTATGCGAGAATCCTTCACACGGTGTGCCCTTGTTCTACCCATACCCATCTGCAGATAATGAAGTGGTGCCGTGGGATGTTAGGGGAGTGGTTACAGTGGTGCCGTGGATGTTAGGGGAATACAACGCACAAATATGTGACAATTCCATCAGCCAAATATTGGCTGTGGAAATAAAATCGGAAACAATACCGATGTATCCAGCGATCGGTGCATCCCTTGTAGACATTTAGAGACTTCTCCGTGCGCGGGAAAACATAAACGCACAAAAACATGTCTCCACTTTTCTACTACCTGAACCCTCCTCCCTCCTCTGGCCTCCCCTGCACAGAGCCCCCCAGCATCAAGCCTCTGGGCTTAAGAGACAAATTGAGTCATTCTGGGCCCAACTCAGAACACGTCTGACAATCATAAATGAAGTCCTTTGTTCCTCCAGATCCAACCAATCCAACAACAGCCTCCCCACCAACAGCCCTATACCCCTGGCAGGCTCTCGTCCACTATGTCAATACAGACCCAGACTCATATTTCATACAGGAAGGGGGGGTTAATACTTCACAACTGCATCTGTTTAAACTGGCAAAAAAAAGGGGGGAAACTGTAGGGAGTGGTGGTGGTGGGAGGGAGGGGGGAGGGAGGGAGGGAGGGAGGGGGAGAAACAACCAATTATTCCCAGGCTGGAAGACTCAGAGAGAGGGGGAGCGGGGAAAGGAGGGGGTGCAACTTCTGCTCCCAGTTTTAATTAAAATTTCCTTAGAAAAAAAGGAGGGAGAGAGTACAAGAAGGATCTGGGAAAGGAGAAATTGCCAGGAAGTCAAGTCAACAACGGTGCATTGTTGAGCTTGGCTGGCTGGGGCTGGGGAGGGGGGCACAAAGTGGCTAGGGGATCAGAACTGAGGGGGGGCAAGGTGGATAGGGAGACCCAGGAGGAGGGGGGTTATATGGGGCTGTATAGATCATATAGAACAGTGGGGAAAGAAAACGGGATGATCAATGCTTTCTGCTCTGGCCTGGCCTCCCCACCTCCCCCACCCCCAGCAACACATATCCAAGTTTCCTGTTTCCTGCTGACTGGACGACTGTCACCCAATCTGCAGGACAGGTAATAATGTCTGGAACAGATTGAGGAGGAGGGAGAACCTTGTCACACCGTCGGCCCTTCTGTGCCCAGTCAATTACATGCATGGCCATTTTCCACGACGGTGCGCATGTTAGTGTGTGCATACATCATGCGCTTGTGCGTGTGTGTGTGTGTGTGTGTGTGTGTGTGTGTGTGTGTGTGTGTGTGTGTGTGTGTGTGTTTGTGCATGTTTTTTTTTTTTTTTATCCACTTTTTCTCCCATTTTTCTATTTTTCTCCCATCCCAATTTTCATATCGTCCAATTCAACCCTCCCATGTCTTCGAACGTTGTTTCTTGCCTCCCACAAGCCGGCTGCAATGTGGACTAAGTCATACATAGCACGAGTCCCCTCCGATACTCGAGGTAACAGCCGTCGCATCTTTTCACCTGCGCGGCTCGATCTCTCAGCGTCGGGGGTCTGGGCTTTGGAGGGGCCCCGCCCCCGTCGCTTCTTGATTCTACTGCGCAGGCGCACCAACCGACCTGTAGGAGTCGCTGTCCACAACGCCCAATCCCCACCCTTCAGTTTCCCTCCCCGTAATACGGCCAATGTGTATTACTGTGGACGACCAGCTAAACTGAAAGCAATGTGGAGAGCGGGGCTCGAACAGGAGGCATCCTGTTCGAGCCCAGTCTCCAGCATTCGTTGCGAGCGCCTTGCCCACTGCGCCACGTAGCCGCCCGCTGTTTGTGCATGTTTTTACGTTTTTATGTAGTTTTTAGAGAATTGGTTTCAATGGATGACGTCTGAGCTTCATCGTAGCTCCAACATGTTCTTCCTCATGTTGCTGATGACAGGGCTGTTGATCCCGGCTGTGATTGGCTGGATAAAGCTTTGGCTCACAATGTCACGTTGTCATCCACCTGTGCTGATAAGGGCCAAGCGTGAAGCAAGATGGCCGCAACAGAACACTGCTGATAGATAGATAGCATCTCCACAGCTAAGCACTGGGCCCAGGAACCCGTGACAAGACATGACCAGGGAACATGGGAAACCAAGAGGGCGAGAGAGAGGCGAGGTCTCTCACTCTCTCTCTCTCCCTCCCTCTCTATCTATCCCTCCCTCTCTCCCCCCCCCCCCCCACATGCATACCAGCCCCCAACCTGTACCAACCATCTGGACATCCTGAGGCTCGGATATCTCCAAGGTAAGAGGAGCTCTGTGGGCAATGTTGATGTATGCGTGTGTGTGTGTGTGTGTGTGTGTGTGTGTGTGTGTGTGTGTGTGTGTGTGTGTGTGTGTGTGTGTGTGTGTGTGTGTGTGTGTGTGTGTGTGTGTGTGTGAGAGAGAGAGAGAAAGAGAGAGAGAGAGAGAGAGAGAGAGAGAGAGAGAGAGAGAGAGAGAGAGAGAGAGAGAGAGAGAAAGAGAGAGAGAGAGAGAGAGAGAGAGAGAGAGCGAGAGAGAGAGAGAGAGAGAGAGAGAGAGACACACACACAGAGAGAGAGAGAAACAGAGAGATGTGTGAGAGGTTTCTCAGAGCTGAACAAACTCTTCTAGACACAGTCTCTCTTTCCCATCTCAGCCCCATGAAGACTGCAGAGTACTCTCAGACTGAGGACACTGCCTCCATCATAGGCTTCCACCTCATTATGTTATATAACAAGGATACTTTTTATTCATCTTCCGATTTGGAAAAAGAAAATGCAATGATATGCACCATATACTATAATAATGTGGATTGTATATTCCATAATAACTCTACAGGGCATATACTATAATAATATGAATATTATATTCCTTAATAACTATCATTTCCATCTATGCCGACATCACGCCTTCATCTTTATCTACAAACTAATCTATGACACTTTTATAGAATGGGCCACACAGCCACAGTGCAAAGCTTTGATCTCAAAGTGTTCAAAAGTGTTGAAACGAAGGGACAGCCTTAGCCGTTCTAGTAGGGGTGGAGCGGTTCGCATTCGAACCGTGCACCGTTGGATACGACCTCCGCGGTTCGGGCCATGTGTAGAGCTGCCGCGATTACCGCATTACCGCGGTATCGCGGTTACATCACGCCCACCGCAAGAGTAGGCTGAATACCGCATAACCGCTGTTTTTTTATACTAATAATAAAGTACCCTCCTCTCGTTGGGCTTGCGGCTCTGCAGATATACCCTACTCCTCTATCGAGGTTCCAAGCGACCCTATTGGGTACCAGAAAAGTCACGTGAAACATTGCAGACCACTGATTGGTCAGAAGAGAGACGCGTCACACGTTTTTACTAGGGATGTCCCGATCCGATCACGTGATCGGAATCGGCGTCGATCACGTGCTTTTCAGAGTATCGGGGATCGGGGAAAAAAAATAATAAAAATCGGCAGTCAAAAAAAGAAAAATTGTATTCAACAAACATGACCATGTCCACGTCTTAAACTCATACGGAGGCCTTAGTTTTGGTTTTAAATTACATATAATATATCATCATTAATGTATTTATTGTCACACAGAGCAGAATAATTTTCCACAACAAACACATTCCCCTTTAATTTTCACCGTTGCAACAAACACCCCTTTAATTTAGACGCTACACGCTACACGCGGCTCGACCACATCACAACAACAACAGTACAACACATCGCTCCCGAAACACGGTTAATATCCACTGACTTGAGCAGCTAGACTTAATGTCAGAGGTTTGGAACTAAGCATTTTAAAATAGAAAGTCAAGCCAGTTGCAATGTTTGCAAGGAGGACAGCCGGCTGGAGGCGAAGTTTTCAGACAAACTTTTCACCTGGAGGATAACGTTACGTGACTGAGGATTATCGTCGGCGTTTCAGACCAGAATGGACCATTACGTAAGTCGAACACTGAATGTATACTAATGTGCAAACATATATTGAAACTTTTAATATTTCTCATATGAAGCAGAAGCACATTTCTCAGGGTGAATGTAATAACAAAAGCCTCCGCTCTCGCGCCCCGGACTATTATAGGCAACAGATGGGCTTGTCTCGCTCTGCCAGTTTCTGACAAAAATGCGTCAAAATTGATTACTAATGTGAAAGATCGGATCGGAAACGATCGGATCGATAGATATTTAAAATCACATGATCGGGATCGGATCGGAAGCAAAAAAAGGCGATCGGGACATCCCTAGTTTTTACGTCCTGAATGTCACCAATTGATCAGAGCTCATCACAACACGGCTAATAACGTTAGCTTTAGCTCCCCGCCGGAGTGGACTACCATCGCTCCTCAGGAGTACTAAACGAGACATAATGATTTTACTGTCTGCAACGAATGTTATAATAAAAGCCCTTCGTTCTATACACTTGTCTGATTGAAAACTTTATTAACAGACCGCAGAATGGGACAACTCAGCACGCTCTGAGCAAAGAAAGGAACTGAGATATGAATTGAGTATTGCTTGCCCTTGCTATGGTCCGGTAAATACGCTGATGTTATTGAACGTGTAACTATATAACGTTAATGCCACAAAACGAATGCCTTTATTATAAAGTAGTAACTTTATAATAATAATAATAAGAAAGGGTCGGGGGGGTAACCACCCCTGCCCGCGACACCGAGTGAACGGCGCACGACCAGAGGGGAAACTTCGAATCCGTGTTTCACTTTCAATAACTAATGCGTGCTTGCCGAATCCCAAACAATATTCATGCTGCAAAGAAATATTTCGCAAATTTGTGCGGTAAGGAAAACATCAATACCGCGGCAGCTCTAGCCATGTGTGTATTGTTCGGTTATAACGTTAGCCGCAAGCTAACGAACGTTAGCCACAAGCTAACAAACGTTAGCCGCAAGCTAACTGCGGAAATGCTCACAGCGAAGTGACTCCACGACACAAGATCCATTAGTGGGGAAGGGGGGGTATATTGACAAGGCTTGACAACAGAGGTTTAAAGATAACTTTAGCTGTTCGTTTATATTATATCATCAGGGCTTCTCCAGGTTCCAATGCTGTGTGTTACTGTTGAAAAATGTTTACTTCCTGATGTCACTTCAAATACGGCTAGCAAGACTCTCAAATAGCAAAAGCAAGTCAAGTTGATTAGGTACCATGCAGTGAAAAACGGCATAAGAGAATACTTCATAATGTTTCATGCAATTAAAAAGTAAATATATATTTAGTACACATGATTTATTTATTTTAAATAACACAGTGACTTTTCCTTTTTGAAAAGAAAGTCTAGTGGTTGTTGAGCATATGCATACGTGCATCCCCTTAACAATTGTGTGTATTGAGCTGTACTGTATTGTACCCATTCTGCAATCTGTTAATACAATTTTCAATCAATCAATACTTAATGTTGATGGCCTGTGTCTATAATGTGGCCACAAAAAATAGAATTATTTTGTTTGTTTGCACTAAGTTAATACTTTGACAAATGTTGCCTATATTCTTTTTATATATATCAGTTCGGTCTTTGTGTGCCAGTTCGGTCTTTGTATTTAAGGCAAACCGCTGTAAACCTTATTTTTTACCAAATAAATGAGAAGCATGTTTAAATCAGCAATGCCCCTCTTGCTGTACCAGCATCTCTCCTAGCTCTAACCGGTCACTGTCAAAATAATGTGCCTGATGTCAAACTGCCTCATTCTTTCAGTTTTTGCATGACTACGTGTCTACTTCCTTGAAAATAACTGAAAAGTTGGATTATTTTTAGGCTATATATCTTATGCTGATGTATAGTATTTTTGGAGTAAATACAATACATAAAAAATCCAGATAAAACAACGTATATCGAACCGAACCGAAAAACCGTTAAACCAAAACCGTGATACGAACCGAACCGTAAATTTTGTGAACCGTTCCACCCCTAGTAACTAGGGATGTCACTAACGATTATTTTGTTATCGATTAATCTGTTGATTATTTTATCGATTAGTCAATTAATCTAAACGATTAATTTACCAGAAAAATCAACAACAATTGATTCCATTTGCAATTTAATATTTAAAAATATTTAACGAGTATCCTCATCCTTTTTAGCTTTAGATTAAAAAAAATTAAATAGCAGCCAGAGAGATTTTTTACTGGCCAAAAATTATAAATGGCTTTTTAGTATATTTCCATGAATTATTGTATGAATGAATGAATATATGTATTGTATGTTATCTCTTCACTCCACGCTATGTGAATGTGATTCACTGCGTATTAGTTAGATTACACATTGCTCATTTTATGACTTTGAACGACTGCCATTTCCACCGCAAAAGGCACATACAATTAACCATACGATGCGTCAATCATAAATATGCAAATAGATAGGGGTGCACCAATATATCGGTCGGGTATCGGTATTGGCCGATAAGTGCCTTGTTGACTGCCATCGGCCTATCGGCCGATAAGCTCAAATGTGCCGATGGCAATAGCCAATAAATATCCATCAATTTGTGTCGCGTCAATCTGGCCCACACATTCAAACTTGAAAAAAGTTTCAGTCAAGCGACCTGCACAACGCCGCCCCCACACACACACGCTACTGCAACAAAGTTACTACTTATGATTAACAAAGGCATTCGTTTTGTGGCATTAACGTTATATAGTTACACGTTCAATAACGTAAGGTTATGAATATAACCAAGTTCTATGAATACTGGTGACGCTCAGCGTCATCTGCACTAACCTCACTTCGTGCACATGCACTGAATAAAAATCCACAATGTACCTTTACATACCAACATTCGTCTGGCCACACCCCTATTTGCTACCTTCATAAGCAGGTGTGTGGTCACCTACTCGCCTCCTTCCCAATCTTTCACCACAAGGCGAGATCAAAGGCCGCAGTGGCGTCCCGACGCTGAGCGTCACCAGTATTCATAGAACTTGGTTATATTCATAACCTTACGTTCTATATCATACTGGCTGCCGCTCAGCGTCATCTGCACTACAGGAGCTGAGCGGGAGCCTGAAGCTCGACAAATGTACCCCACTGAGGCCCCCCACAACCATCAGAACCGGGGAGGACCGAGCCCCCCCGACCCTCCCTAATGGAGGATACCCCCCCTATTGGTTGGACGGGAGGGAGACGGATCCGACCGTGCAAAGAGAAACTCGAGCAACTCAACGCACAGGGTGAGCAGACCGTGGCTTGACCCCACGACTACGCACACGCGCAACCCGCATGCCACCAGGGAACGAACGGAAGGAACAAACCTCGTTACCGCCCCAAAAATCACGTGGTCGAGAGCAAACGCAAACTCGTGGCAAGGCCGTAGCAGCGGAGCGCGAAGGAAGACCACGACGATCCCTACCGTCACCTCCGAGCGTAGACCCGACGAGCCTTCCGTCTGACTCCACCGGCGACATCGGGCGGGGGGAAATGAGGCTGGAGCACGGAACGCTCCTCCTGCATCTCCCTGCAGGTTGAGGTCATCAACTGCAGTGCCGACCCGAAAAGTCCAGCATCGGAGAGGGGTGCCGTCAGAAGTGGAGTCCTCTTCTTCTCCGGCACACGCGCCTGCTCCAGCCAAAGGTGGCGCTGGACTAGAGTGGCCAGGGCGCGTACTTTCCCAGCGGCGATGGCCTGCGGCTGGATCAGATGCAGGGTGGCTCCTGCCAACTGGGCGAGCTGATCATGTTGCAAATCGGTCAGCTCCGTACCGCCCGTCAGTATCCCGGACATGAATCTCGCCAGCTGCGCGATGTTAGAAGTGGCAGCCAGAGATTGAGTCGCGGAGATAAATGACTGGTCACTCCAGTAAGCCAACCGCCTCGCCGATTTCCCTTGGGGAACCGGCTTCCGTAACGGCTCCCACACCACCTCAGGACAAAGGAGCGCCGCCATCGGCCTATCAAGCCGAGGCACCCCCTCCTTCATGCCGTCTACCAAACCCACCACCCTTGTGACTTGCACGTAGGCGGGGGTGAGGCCCATGATGTGGGAGACCACCTGTCCCTGACGGACGTAGGCCTCCATCGAGGGAAAAAATTAGAGCCATATGAAATCCGCGATCACGGAATCGCGGACGGAATCGCGGAATTGAGCAATAAAAATGGAATCAATTGTAAATTACAATTACAATTACAGCACTTTGTTCAACTTTGTCAGTGCTGTAAAGTTTAAACCTTTTTAAATCTTAGACAAACAAAACACTTTGCTTTCATGAAATATTGTAAGCCGTCATTTGAGGCCAGGGAGCGAAATAAACTTTTTGACTCACCGGCCAGTGGCGGGTAGATGGGAAGAATCTACCCGCCAAGCATATTTCTTACCTGCCAAATTTTTTTTGATTAAAAATAGATATATATATATATTTTATATAAAAAAAGAAATTTAAATAAAATATATATTATATAATCATACTTGTAGTTGTATTATCTGCGAGACATCGCCACCACGCAATAAGTCAAAATGCTCGCTATCTGCAAACAGCTCCACTGTCTGTGTGTATACTTGAGTAGCCTCCAGCTCCAGCAAGGATTCTCCGGCGATGCAGCTAGACCCTATACTAATACTCTACATTCAGCATGCAAGGATTCTCCGGCGCTGCAGCTGGACCCTATTGGTGTATAATGTTACGGTTCTTTCTTTGGTCAAATCAAATCAAATCAAATCAAATCAAATTTATTTATAAGGCCCGACAACACACGTTAATGTCCCCATGGGCCGTACAGGTCTTCTTTAAACAAGTCAGGAAGAAAACATAACAATAAGAACAGAACAAGAACACCATAAGGTCCAAACATTTTTAGATGAATGCAAATTTTTTTTTAAATTTAAATAAAAAATTAAAGAATGCAAGCACTCCCAGACATACCCCACGCGAAGGTAAGGAAAAACTCACTAAAACCTAACAATAGGGAAAAAAGCTCCACAGGCAGTGTGGAGGAGAGAAACCTTAGAAGGGCCATTCAAGGGGGGATCTCCCTTCTTAGATGTTGGTGATAGTAGTGTTGCAGACGGACAGTTGGTAAGCATGCACTCATGTGTGTAGTGAAACACAGATGAGTGCATGCAATAGCAACTGAACATTTTGAAAGATTAAAGATAGAGCTAATAGCGATAGCAACTGAACATTTTGAAAGATTAAAGATAGAGCTGATAGCGGATCTATTTGAGGCACAGGGGCGGCGCAAAGAGGGTCACATCCTCCCAGTCTTAGTCAAGGGACATTCAACACTCCGGTCATTGCTCAGGGACAGCCGGAGACAGGGAGATAGGGGGCGGCGCAGAGAGGGTCGCGAACTCCCCGACATCATCGCGGGACGTCCGGCACGACCTCCGGAGACAGGGGGGCACGCAGAGGGGGTCGCAACCTCCCGGCCTTCATCATGGGATGTCCGACACTCCGGTCAGCACTCCAGGACAGCAAGTCATAGGGGGACATCACATTCATCAAGCCCTCAGCTAGAATACGCATTGAATCAATGTTATAAGACATTGATATCAGGAGCTATCTGTAGCTACTGCTAGCCCGCTAGATAACGTTAAGACAATTTAGTTTACTGGGACATATAGAGCTAACGTGAGCTAGCTAACGAGGGAACGGAGGTATTATGCACTCGAGTCGACTATTGCTGGAGCATTTGTTGATATCAGCAGCTATCAGTAGCTAGCCAGCTAGATACCGTTAGACAATGCCTCGTCATGTATTAAACTAAAAGTGAATAGTTGACTGGGTTATTGTTTAAACAGTAACGGTAGCTCATGGAGGGCCGATCTAGACTAGAGCAGACTGCCTCTGTGTTTCAATACGAGCAGAAGCCAATAGTATCCCGCTGCAGGGCTGGGCGGATATGACTCGTTGCCACGTTTTTTTTCAAAATAAGAGTATCATACGAACTGAATGTTGCTAACTGCCGGAGCCATCGATATTATGACTCTAGCTGCGCTTGGGGCGGAAATGAGACTCGCACAGATTTTCAAAATAAGAGTATCGTTATGAACTACACGTCTACACGCCACACGGCGGGCAGACCTCTCAGTGGCAAGCGCCAAAGGTAAAAACTGAGCGCCCCTAGCGGGTGGCGGGCTTAAATTTCGCCCCCTGTTTGAGGCTTTATAAAAGCAGCACAATGAACACAAATCTGTCAGTGCAGAGTCCGACCTCATCTTAAATAACAAACAGCATTGCTTGTTGTAATTAACAAAGAGAGGCAGAGTTGATTTAGCAAAAAAATATATATATATCATTTATATTTTTATATTTTTTATTAATCAAATTTTATTTTCATATTCGAATCCCATGCCCATCGAACGAAGCTTCGAAGCTTCGAAGTATTTAAGACAGCCCTATTAAATGGACTGTTATATCTTATTAAATTGTGGACATTTATCCATTCCCACTTATTAGACACTATTTCTGATGGTAAAATGAGCGTACAAAGCAAAATACAGAATTCTGAAATATTAAAACGGAAAAAACGGAATTTGGAAAGAAATTAAATGGAATTTGGAAAAAAATAAAACGGATTTCATATGGCTCTAGGAAAAATGGACAGACAACGCCCATCTCTCTCACAGGACGGCGTTGCCATAGATGACCTATGAGATCATCAGGAACAGGAACAGGCAGTGGCTGCGGCACGCCGTTTGCGACTGCCGCCGCCGCCATGAGTTCGGGGAACAAAGCACACAGTTCCCCCTGCATACTTTCCCCCACCGAGCTCGCGTCCCTCACATGCAGCAGACTACTGGTTACAGAGCCACATTCTGATGTGGCTGATAGCAGGGCATCCCGCCGCCGAGTCGGAGGTTCTAACCCAACATCTGCGGACGAGGAACCCCAAGGAGACCTATCACCCCCCTCCAGTGTTACCTGGACGGGCGGCGGACATGTCTCCACCGGGGCGTCAAACAAGAACCCGTCCACTTCTACCATGTAGTCCTCTGTTTCCATTGGCCATGGAGAATCAGACGCATCCTCATCCGGCTTCAGCAACTCACCAAAACCAGGCCGTTCGCGTCTACAAGCCACCATCTTACGACGGGAGCGGGCCGACGCAAAAGGTTTGCGTCTCAAATCCTCCGCCACCAGAGGAGCTGGCCGCCCAACAGCGGACGACTCTCCGGCGGCAAAGGAACCAGAGCCGGAACCAGGCCATCGCACAGGAGACGGCGCTGGTGCACCAGCTCCTTGGAGAGGCAAACTACCTATCGGACGCCTACCGGGCGCGGCTGCCGACCACGAAAGAGGCCTCAACCCCGCTCCAAGACGCACGACAGAGGAGGCAATGGAAAACCGCTGGTGAAGGGTAACGTTGCTAGCGCGACCCTCCGAGGTAAACATTATGACTTAGCTTTTTTCTTTTTAAAGTTATGAGAGAAAGAAAAAAGCAAGAAAAAATTTAAACACGTAACTCAACTTTCTTCAGCTAAAACAACCTCGTCAAGTGATGTATACAACAGGCACTTCCTTGTGGTGAAAGTGAAGAAGAAGGCGAGTAGGTGACCACACACCTGCTTATGAAGGTAGCGGATAGGGGTGTGGCCAGACGAATGTTGGTATGTAAAGGTACATTGTGGATTTTTATTCAGTGCATGTGCACGAAGTGAGGTTAGTGCAGATGACGCTGAGCGGCAGCCAGTATGATATAGAACATCAGCGTATTTACCCGACCATAGCAAGCATTACTCATTCGTATCTCAGTTCCTTCCTTTGCTCAGAGAGCCCGTACTGAGTTTTACCCATTCTGAAATCTGTTAATAAAGTTTTCAATCAGACAAATAGAAAAGCTTTTATTATAACATTCGTTGCAGTAAAATCATTATGCCTCGTTTGGTCATCCTGCGGAGCGCTGGTAATCTACTCGTGGCCGCGGGGAGCTAAAGTTATTAGCGCCGGTAGGTTTGTTGTTGATCTCTCGCTGCAGATCAATGGCGGACTTCCCGGAAGTAAAGCGATTGCCGATTGGTGGTAAGAACAGCAGGGGCGGGTGCAAGCGGTGTGACGTAATTGGCAGAATCGACTGTCAATCAAAATTGTTCTGTTGCATTGCTTTGGTTGAGAGATAGTGCTCTCTTATTAAAACTAATAGGTTGCCATGCCTAAAATAATAGTCAAGCATAGGGCTAAAACATTTTCATAAACAATAATATAATTTTTTGTTATATGGTTATAATAAAAGCTTTTCTATACATTTGTCTGATTGATTGATTGAAAACTTTATTAACAGATTGCAGAATGGGTACAATACAGTACAGCTCAGTGGACTGGAGGATGAAGACCAGAAAAAGACTTTCGGCTTTTTTAGATAAGGGTCCTCCATTTTCAATTCATCAAAACATTTAGAGACATACAAATATACAGTAGTTTCATTAAAAAAAAAATATATATATATATATATATATAATTTTTTTTTTTTGCCACAAATATCGGTATCGTTATCGGT